>NW_004567140.1:4938848-4944770 GCF_000260355.1 Condylura cristata | reverse complement strand
TAATATATAACCAAATAGAAACTGTGGAGATGAAAGATGCAGTAGCTGAAAGGACAGTTTTATAGAGGGGATCACTGGCAGGTTTGAGCTTGGAAGAGGAAGAACCAGCAAATCTGAAGATGAATCCAGTGGGATTATCCAATCCCGGGCCCAAAAAGAAAAAGGGATGGAAAAAAATTAAAGAGGCTAAGAAGTCCATGGGACACCACCAAGTACCCCAGTATGTACATGACAGGAGTTCCAGAAAGAGGAGAGGAAAAGGCAAACATTTTCTTGAAGAAACAATGATAAAAATATTTCATATTATGAGAAAGACAAATTTTCATATCCAGTATGTCAATGAATATCAAACAGAAGAAATTCAGAGATCCATTAGAAACAAATTATACTTAAATAACTAGAGTCAAAGAAAAAGGAAAATTCCTAAGAGCAGTAAAAAAGAAGAGACTAATCGAGTAAAAAAAATCTAATCAAATCAACAGCTGATTTCTCATCAGAAACCATGGCAGCCAGAAAGCAGCAGGATGACATATTCAAAGTGCTGAAAGAAAAAACCTGTCAGCCAAGAGTTAGATACTTGTCAAAACTATATTTCAGAAATGAAAGGGAAATTAAGACACTTCCAGGTAAATGAAAACAGTTCACCATTTGTAAGCCTAACAAGAAATTCTAAAGAAGTCTTTCAGGCTGGAATTAAAAGGACATTGCACATTACCACAAATCCACAAGCAGAAGAAATAAAAATCAGCACAGATAACCATGCTTATTTATAAGTGAAAATCAGTATTAATGTAGTTTTGGTTTCTATTTTCTTCTTTTTTCCCTATATGATTGAAAGATAACTGCTTAAAGCAATAATCATAAATCTAACTTATTGATACAAAATATATAAAGATGCAAAAAGGAGACAGAGCTACATGGGGGAGATTTTGGGAGGCTATAAAAACTAAATTAGTATTAATTTAAACTAGATTGTTATAAATTTAGATGTGAATGATAATCCCAGCAACCACTTAGCAAAAAAAATAATAATAATAATCTAAGAAATACATGGTTAAAGAAACAAAAGGAGAATCAAAATGGTAGACTAGGAAACATTTCTAACACAAAAGAAGACAGTGTTAGAGGGACCAATGAAGAAAAAAGATGTGACATATAGAAAACAAATAGCAAAAGAAATAGTGTTTTGTCAGTAATTGTAAGTACATGAACTAAACCCTCAAAAGGCAGGATGAATGGATTTTTAAAACATAACCCAACTATGCTGTCCACAAAAGACTGACTTTAGGAGCACAGATACAAATAGGTTGGAGGATAAATAATGGGAAAAGATATTCCATTTAAACAAAAGCCAAGAGAATTCATGTGGCTATGTTGCTGTCAGACAAAATAGACTTTGAGATAAAAGTGGATCCATCAGAAGTTACACCGATTATGAACCTATCTGACCCTTACAAAAGAACCCAAAATATGTGAAGCAGAAACTGAAAGAATTGAGTTACTAGTGGTGAAAGATTAAATTATTTCCCTCTAAAGTCAGGAATGAGTTAAAGAAAGATAGTTTCTCTTACAACACATGTGTTCTAGCCAGGACAAATAGACAAGAAAAAGAACTGAAAAGGAATCCAAACTGGAAAGAAAGAAGTAAAACTTCTATATTCACAGATGACAATCTTATAGGTAGAAAACTCTAAATATTCCACAAAAGGACGATTAAAACTAATAAATAAATTCAACAAAGTTTCAGAATATAAGAACAATACACAAAAATCAATTGCTTTCTATAGCCTAACAATGAAAATGAAATTCAAGGAAGCAACTCCATTTTGAAGGGATCAAAAAGATTAAAATACTTGGGAATAAATATATCCAAGGAGGTACAGTTATTGTACACTGAAAACTATAAAATACTGTTGACAAAAATTAATGGGGACACATCCTGTGATCATGAATTGGAGACTTAATATCAAAATACCAACTTACTTTATTGTAAAAGTGAGCAAACTGACCCTAAAAGACATACAGAATTTCAAGGAATTCCGAATAAACCAAATAATCTTGAAAAAGAACAAACTTGGAGGACTCATGCTCCCTGACTTCAAAACTCCCTCCATACAAAGAGAGCTGAAGAAACGTGGGCTGTACAGTGTCCTGGAAGCAGGGAATAACTTTGTTCTGTTTGTCTTGGGGGTGTTGAATCAGGGTCAATGCATGTAAATCACCACGTGAGAGATCTTGGCTCAATATGAAAGGTTTTTTGAAAAGCAGAAGTGAGCCCTCCCTGGTGGCGACAGGTTCAAGCACAGTACTATGAAGCTAGCTGCAGCTGCTTCAGCTCGAGAATTCAGCTCAAGAATCCCCAGCCAGGGAATGACCCACATGGTGCGGCAGACCTCGCCTGTCTCTCCAGCTGCTCCCCTCAGCAGTGTACTTTGTCATTCTGTCTGTTCTGCTCCGCACACTATCTCTGATGAATCCTCTCACCCCTCACCCTCACAACTCTGGCCTATACCCCAGTTCTTGTATGCATAAATAAATAAAAAAAAAAAAGCAGAAGTGGTCCCTTCTCAGGCTGCCTTGAGAAGTGATGTGCAAGTGACTTCCTCCTTCAGAGGAGGAAGAAGGAAGTTAGTTTGGCCTAGTCTCTTATCTCTGGGCTGCCCTCCCCCCCACACCCTCCTCCCAACCCCCACACCCCCAACCCTCGCCCCCCCACCCCGGATCTATGAATCCTGGACTAGACAGTGAGGCTGGAGGGAAGGTGAGGACAGCCTGTGCTCACCCTGCCTGCCTGTCTGTCACGGGCTCTCCCCCTTCTCTGCAGCTGGCGGTGGTCCTGTCTATTTCTATGAGTTTCAGCACCGACCCGAGTGTTTCCAGAACTCAAAGCCAGCTTTCGTCAAAGCTGATCACACTGACGAAATCCGATTCGTCTTCGGAGGTGCCTTCCTGAAGGGTGACATTGTCATGTTTGGTAAGGCTCCTGCTCTTGCAAGTACATGGGCTTGGGGTGTGCTGGGCGAAGACACAGGGATTTGTTAGCACGAAGCCCCTCAGCCACCCCAATACTGTGGCTGGTGGGCTGGCATTTACTGTACAGGCTAAAGACACAATTTTGTCCAAAGAAGTGCCCTGATCTTATTTTCAGAAGCCAAGATGAAAAGGGGCAGTCAGCAGCTGTCTGATGAGTGTTTGTCATAGTCTGTTGGGTGGGTGCTGGGGGGGGGGTGCTTAGGCAATCTCATTTGTTTGCAAATTAACCCACTTTCTTCTTTTCTCTGCTTGCTGTTCTCCCTATCTTCCTGGAATGGGCTATCCCCTAGGTTTTTAAAAGACAACAACCAGGTTTTTCAGAATCCAGCCCAAAGTAGAGTGGATGCAGGTGATCTCATGTAAATGATGGTGAACTGTTACTGTGGTGTTCAGTCATGTATTCTTGAATTTATGACATGTTCACCGTCTAAATAATAAACCAATCTGATGAGGTTATCAATAGAAAAAGCAACAGCAACCGTACACAGAAACTATCACAGAACGCTTAGTGAAAACTTGCACAGGCTCTTAACTAGTCGATGGTCTCAACTAGTCTTAACTGGCCTCAGTGCTGAGGCCAGTCACTCAGAGATGTGCCATGCACTGTGGTTTAGTCATTTTCTTCATTTATTCATTCTCATCTGATAACACAGATAATAACAGAACTACCTCATAGGTTTTCATAGGATTAAATGAAGCAACTTCCACAAGCCACATAGAAAGTGCTCAATAAATGTTACTATATAATGAATGTTACTGCTCAACGGCCAGTAGTGAAACTTGACTCTATGATGGGCACATAGATTCCCCAAAAAACAGAAAAAAAAGTAAATGAACATCAGTCTCAGAAGGTTAAATCCCGAGAGCTAAAGCGCTCCTGAAACCAATGAGAAAAGAACATTCCAGTTAAAACCTGGGTAATGCACATAAGTAGACAGTATTGCAAAGGAGACAGCTGATTTCGAAACATGAAAACCCATTCAGCTTCGCTCATGACATGAGGCAAACTAACCTTGATGGAGGAATCCATTTTCATCCGTCAAGGGTGGGAAGGACAACACATTTTACATAATGTCATTGAACAGGTGTGAGGGAACCAACCAGCTCATATATTAATGAAAAACTGTCAGCATTTATCACACCTATAGCCTGTACCCTGGCAATTCAATGTCTAGGGTTTTTAGGGTACAACTATGCATCCACATGTACAAAGATACATGTGCACTTAAAAAGAAATACACGTGGGCCTCCCTGGTGGTGTAGCGGGTTAAAGCACAGCACTGTGAAGCTCTCTGCAGCCCCTGCAGCACGAGTTCCATCCCCACCCCGGAGGTGACCACATGGCGGGCAGACCTCTCCTGGCCCGCCCGCTACTCCCCTCAGCAGTGTACTTCGTCACTTGACCTGTTCTGCTCCCCACTCTGTCTCTGGTGAAGCCTCTTGCCGCCCCTGCCCCTCTGGCCTGTACCCCAGTTCTATGTGCATGAATAAATAAATCTTCAAAAAAAAATACACATGCACATGAAAGCGTTGCTTTTACCAGCAGAACGTTGGACACAAAGTAAAGATCAACAAAGCACTAGCTATATAAATTACATACCTATACATAATTGGCTATAACATTTATTATATCTTTATAAGTCACAATAAAAAGGAGTTCTACAGGTGCCACTATGGATCTCTGTCCCGGGTAGAATTCTAGTAAAAAGAGAGACACAGTAGGTTTCCGTTGTCATACTGAGTGTGGGAAAGGTGTCCGATTAAGCCCTTGCACTTGTTTTGGCTGTCTAGAGAGGGAGCTCAAGAAGCTTTTAGCAGTGAAGCTTGGTAACAAGGACGTGGAAGGGAAACTAATGTTCATTAGACATATTTTCTGCATTTTGGATTTTGCACTTTGAGCAAGTGCTACTTTTTCAAATAAAGAAATATGTTGAGGCCCTCCCTGATGGCATGGAGGTTATGTTTCAGCACCATTACCACGAAGGTGAGGACCCGAGTTCGATCCCTGGCCAGGGAGGGGCCCACAGGGCACAGCAGACCTCTCCTGTCTGCTCCCCTTGGCAGTGGATTTCAGCAGATCTGCCTGTTCTGCTCCCCACTCTGTCTTTGGGGAATCCTCTGTTCCCCAACACCTCTGGCCTACACCCCAGTTCTTCTACACAAAAATAAATACAATCCTTAAATAAAAGAAGGAAAGAACTATGCTAAGTAGTTTGTGTGTGAGAGAGAGAAAAGAGGATGAGATTAACTCTGCCCCTCGGAGCTTGCAGCCTCCTGCGAGGGGCTGAAGCGGGTTGGATGGACAGAAACAATTGTGCTCAGCCTCCTCCTTTCGGGGGCCATGATTCCTTGGGCAGTCGCCCTGAGCCTTAGGATCTGAGCCACCACACCCAAAATGTGCACAGTAACTTCGCTGGCTGGCTAGGATCCTAGGAGGGGAGGTGTGGAAGTGAGTCATCCAGTGGGAGGCCCCTTGAACTTCCAGGGAAGCGCTGTGAAACAGCTCCTGTCATTTTCTCCTTCAGAAGGAGCCACCAAGGAGGAGAAGCTGCTGAGCAGGGCCATGATGAGCTACTGGGCTAACTTTGCGCGGACAGGGTAAGAAAACCTCCCAGCCTCCCCTGCACTGGGTGTTTGAGGATGAAAACCGCACCTGTTTCTGTTCTCACTTGCAGGGACCCTAACGGGAAAGGCCTACCTGGGTGGCCCAGCTACAACGACAGAGAACAGTACTTGCAGCTGAACTTGAACATGAGCGTGGGAGAGAGACTCCGAGAGTCCAAGGTTCGGTTCTGGACAGACACCCTCCCCCTGATCATGTCCACCTCTGGAGCCGTCCTCCGCTCTCTTCCATCCTTAATTTTCCCTTCCCTGCTCCTGCCTTTCTCT
>NW_004567140.1:4923177-4937945 GCF_000260355.1 Condylura cristata | reverse complement strand
GGAGACCCTGGGAAAGGAGTTCTGAAGCAGGTCCCAGAAAACTGGGCCAAAAGGGGCAAAATCAAATCAAGGTAACAGCTGCCTTGCCGGCCCCCCCCCCCGTGTTTTTCCCCCGGTGTCTTGTCCAGGGGTCTCTACTCGTCTCTTCTCGTGTGTCTCCTTCCTATCTCCTTTCCAGCCGAAACAGGGTGCAAATCGGGTTGCAGAAGCAAGAGCTCGCTCTTCCTTAGCGCCCCAGCTTCCCTGTCAGGTAGCTTCACCTGCCTGCTCAGCCCCACCCACCCCCACCCCCAGAAGCCAGTCTCAGGTGGTTCATGAAGTTGGGGACAGGGAGCATGGTGCCTCCTAACAGAAGGAAAAAGAGGTTTCTCGGCTAGGAGCAAAACTAATCTGTCATTCAATAAATCTCCTCGGTATGTCAGTCAGGGCACAAGGGAAATCATCCCGTACCCCTCTGGGTTCTCTGATGCTGACAAATAATCAGACTGATAAGAGAAAAAGCTAAAAAGCAGTTTGGTAATGATGTGTAGACCTTGTGTGTACTGGGGGGCCCAGCGTGACTGAGTCACTCACCTGTGTGGCTGCCCATGCTGTGTTCAGTAGCTTAGCTAAGACGAGGTTGCTGAAGAAGGGGGATTCTGGGAGAGCATTTACTGGGGAAGGTACAGCCGACCACGGTGGCAGACTTCAGTTCTGCCTTCTCACTGAAAAGAGATAAGGAGAGCAGGCTTTCCGGGGAGAGCCCCTTTCAAAGAGAAGCTTTCAGATAAATATCAAAAGCAAGTTCCACCCAACTTTCAGAGCCCTCCTATACAACTAACCTCTTGCTGAAAAGCCATTTAAATTGGGGTGCAGATTTTTGCTCCCCTCCCCATGCCTGATGTGCCCTCCATCAGTAAGCAATAATTTACGCAGGTGAATCCTCACTACGTAATTGTGAGAAGTTCACTCGGGAAAAGCATCAGAGACCAAAATTCTCGGATTGAGAGATCTAACTGGCTTTATTAAATGATTCTTGAATTAGGCAACGTCCTTTCTAGATGCTGCAAGGGAGTTACACAAATTGAGAGTGTTTGTAGACAGAAAGAGGGTGGGATAAGGCATTGAGGAAAGGAAAAGGTGATTTCGGGTTAAACTACTTTCCCTCAGGCGGAGGCAAAGGTCTTATCAGCAAATGACCACCCTGGGGAGAGTTGCAATCTGCCAGAGGTGTTAAGTCTAGCTGGAGACACAACATCAAGGATGCCATCTTGGACCTGTTCTTTCTGTCTGTTTGGTTTTTGTTTGTTTTTTAAAGATTTGTTTATTTATGTATAGAGAACCGGGGTACTGACCAGAGGTGCTGGGCAGTGAGAGGATTCACCAGAGACAGAGCGGGGAGCAGAACAGGCGGACTGAGAAGTACACTGCTAAGGGAGCAACGGGCGGGTGCGCCCTGTGGGTCATCTCCGGGGCGGGGCTTGAACTCATGCTGCAGTGCGTTAGCACTGCGCTTTAACCCACTGCACCAGCAGGGAGGGCCTTTTTTTTTTTTTTTTTTAACAAAAGCAAGTGCAGTAGAAGAACCTAATTTAAGTTGAAGCCTGGAAAAACGGCATTTATCTTAACTTACAGGAAATGAAGTTACCCACGAGCTAGGCAGGGAAGACTTGTACATACCATATTTAAAAGATGTACGTTTGCATTTTATACCCATATAATCCTTGTTATAACCATGTAATCCATACCATGTCCATATAATCTCTCAGAGTACACACCTGCCGCATAAAGAGAAGGCTTCTGAGATGCCGGTGACGGACATTCCCCTGGGGCACAGCTCCCCAACTCCTGACTCCAGCCTGCCTCCCCACCCAAGTGTATCTTTTAGCTCACACAGTGTCAAAATGTTTTGCAATTAGTTTCCCATTAATTTTATTTTTTTTAAAGATTTATTTATTTGTGCATACAGACTGGGGTACAGGCCAGAGATGAGGGGGCGATGAGAGGATTCACCCGAGACAGAGCGGGGAGCAGAACAGGCAGATTGACAAAGTACACTGCTGAGGGGAGCAGCGGCGGGTCAGGAGAGGTCTGCCACGCCATGTGGTCACCTCTGGGGCAGGCGGGGATTGAACTCATGCGGAAGTGGCTTAAGCTTCTCAGTGCTGTGCTTTAACCCGCTGCGCCACCAGGGAGGGCCCTCCAGTTAATTTTAAATTAGGAGGATTTCACATTAAACGTCATATTTCCAGCTTCTCCAGGGAATAAAAATGGGAATCTGACCACAGAGCTGACCACAGGTAACTAGAACTTCTGACAGCCCATACAGCACCTTGGCAATAGCAGCCTTTCCTCAAAACCTGCCACAGACATCTTCCAGGAAACTCTAAATGCTAAATACCTATGTCTCTGGAGTGAGTGATGTCCATGGACGTAGTGTGTGTGTGCAGTGCATAACTGTCCTCAGTCACCCCAGTGCAGCCATCTGTAGGAACCGGGTTGGGGTTACTCCCTTTCAAAGGCAGGCGCTCACAACCTGCCACAGTATTCTCTCTTCCCTTTGGCCTGTTTCCCTCGGTGATATTACCTGACTCCTGGTTGAGTTTGATAGCGATATCCTGATAATTACCTGAGTCCTGATTGCTCACTAACCTCTCACTTTAATCTGCAGATATGAAGTAATTCACCAAGGTCCCTCAGTAAGTTAGTGGCCAGTCTCTTAGAAGTCTCCAGAGCGGGTCTCTTCTGGCCACACTGCCTGCCTCCCTCAACAGATGGTCCGAGGTTGTTGGGCTGTTTCTGGCCTGTTGGTTGTGGAAGAGCGTGGGTCCATCTCACGGGCAGTTAGGCAACTTTATGACTCTAGGAAGAAGGAACAGGCCACGTTCGAGAAAGCTGAACATTGAGTTGCCTCTGCAGCTGCAGAAGACTAATTTCTGCATTGATATCTTGCAAAATTAACAGCTAGAAAACACTACTCAACTCATTTTTAAAATATTATATTAAAAAACACTCCACACATTATTTATCTTCTTGAAGTCCCAGTCTCTTCAAACACGGTTCTAATTTTAGATGGTGTCTTGCAAAAACAAAGTGGCCTACTTCCAGGCCACCAGACACAGACTCCCGTGCCTCCTTGTTCCTGTCCACATGCAGCCAGGCGTTTGAGCGAATTAAAGCTGAAATATAAGTGCCACTTTTTTCATTTAATGTAAGGGGTTCTAACAGGATGTAAGCAGAACCACTTGAAGGATTTTCCTAAAAATCCAGTGCCTGGGCCACAGCCCAGACCCACCGAAGTAGGCGCTTCTGGGTTGGGGCCTGGGAGTCTGCATTTCAGTTTTCAGGTGATTGATGTGCACCCCTCTTAAGACCCACTAAGTATTAATACTGTGGTATATGTCTTCTTTTTAATGTATGATTTTTTTATCCATGCCTTTTTCCCTTTTTTTTATTTTTGAGTAGAAGATCTGGGGTGTAGGCCTGAGGGGTGCGGGTGGCAAAAGGACTCACCAGAGACAGAGTGGGGAGCAGAACAGACTGCTGAAATCCACCGCTGAGGGGAGCAGCGGGAAGACAGGAGGTCTGCTGCGCCCTGTGGGTCACTCCCTGGCCGGGGATCAAACTCAGGGGTAGCAGTGATAATGCCGGAGCTTAACCCCTCGGCCACCAGGGAGAACACTTGCATGTCTTTTCTAAGATACTAGAGGAGCTTCCAGGAAACCTGCTTTCATTCCTGTCTACAGTGTCTCTAGCCATCAACCTGCTCCTGGGAAATTATGGGCATAATTTGATTTAAAAAAAATCTTCAAAAATGCACATTTTTACTCTTTTGTTTTTAGGCTTAACTCACTCCCATTTATTAAACAGGTTTATGTTTACCAGTTTATATATAAGCCACTGGGCTACATGCTACAAGTTAGAAAAATAGTCAGACACTGATTTTATTCCTTTGGGTTTTTTTTTTTTGTTTGTTTTTTGATGAAATGGCTGTAGACTGATTATTGTCTGAATGGTCATTTCTTCAAATAGTCACTGGTCTATTTTGCTTTTTAAAATTTATTTCTTGTGTCTGGATTTTCAGAAAATGGATTGTGCCCTTAAAAAATTATTCTTCTTGGGACTTCCTTGGTAGTGCAAGGGTTAGTTAAATCTCAGCACTATGAAGTTTTCAGAAGCACGAGCTCGATCCCTGGCAAGGGAGTGACCCACATTGCCCAGCAGACCTCTCCTGTCTCCTCACTGCTCCCCTCAACATCTTCAGTAGACCTGCCTGTGCTGCTCCCCACTCTGCCTCTGGTGAATCCTCTCATCCTCCACACAGGGCCTTCACCCCAGCTCTTATATACATAAATAAACAAAAAAATAAACCTTTAAAAAATAAATAAATAAAAATTATTCTTTTTGCAAAGTTCTACAAATTCATTTCCTTTAAAGGTCATAGCACTTCATACTCATCAGCAATGCAGCTACATAACCTCTGCTTTTCCATTACCATAACAGCATAAAAAAACTTTGAAACTCTCTTATGATAAAATAAAAAATTGACTTTTTTACACACAAAAAAATCCTTTTAAAAATAATCTTCTGCTTCAAACCAGTCTTGGCCTGTGAATTTCCAAATGTCCAGCAGAGGGCATCATTACAATAGGGGAAAATGCTTCCCTGAGAACCTTCTGGAGTCCTGGCGAGGTGATACTGTAGACATTGAAAGGAAAAGAAAGCCACACTAAATCCAAAACAGTGTTACTTAACATTATCTCCCCTCCTGTAAAGAGGGGGCTTTAACCCGTTATTTGGTCAGCCGACAGGACTGTATTCCAGGCAGAGCAGAGGTTGAGGCCAGGACGCTTCCTTTTATCATTTTGTTTCCCCTCGAGTCCCAGGCAGCCTCTTCCCATGGCGGAGCAAAGCCCCTTGCCCTGTGGTTCCCTGTTCCTCCCGCTCTTTCCCCAAAGGCCACTGGGACTCTGTAACTTTCTGCCAACCCCAGTCCTGGCAACTGCCCTAAGTCTCCCTCGGGACAGAGGCAGGGGGCGGAGGCCAGGTCAGCCCTGCACCTGGGTGCTGTCCAGGTAACATACCTGCATGTGAACCCCCATCAGCCGCAGCCTTTGTGCTCTGCCCAGCGTGTGTTGAGCATGTACCTCACTGTCCCCCTGGGCGGGGAGGAGTGGGGGGAAGAGAAACTTACCCTGCTGCTCTGCTCTATCCGAATACAAGGGAATTCCTAGGTGAAGGGGTTGCAGGACTCCGTGGATACCTTGGAGCTCAAGATGGGACCTAGGGGATGGAGGATGAAGTCAGCAAAGGTGAGCGATGGCGTCGCCCAACTGTGCAGTGCAGGCCAAGGCCAGCCTGGCTCCTGGCTGATACTGGTGAGGCCGAGAAGGATATCGTGGGAGAATAGATCTGTACCTTGATCTTTACTGGGGGCAGTTGATCAAAAATGAATTGACCCATCTCTCTGTCTGTCCACCCACCCCTCTCTCACCCATCTGTCTAGTCATCTGCCAGGTGCACGTGTGTGTGTCCACCCATCATGCTTCTGTCACCTGACTGTCCACCCCCCAGCTCACTCTCGACCCCTCATAGAACTACATGTGAAGTTCCGTTTACTTCCTCGGCCTGTCATTTACAAGAGGCAGCACAGTCAGTATATGCTCTAGGTCAAGTAGGATTTTAGTACATGTGAAAGAATCCTGACTAACACAAGTGCACCTTTGACAATTTACATTTTTCCACTTCTAAAACTTAGAGCGTCCTTAGTAATTTTATCTATAACAATTTTTCTCCCCTGTTAGATATTAAGCTAATTTTTAAAAAAAAAATTAAGCAACCTTCCCCCATTCAGTTCTTTTTAATTTATTTATTTATGTATAAGAACTGGGGTACAGAGGTGCAGGGGCGGAGAGAGGATTCACCAGAGACAGAGTGGGAAGCAAAACAGGCAGATCAATGAAGCACTCTGCTGAGGGGAGCAGTGGGTGGGTCAGGAGAGGTCTGCCGCGCCTTGTGGGTCAGTTCCAGGGTGGGGATTGTACTTGCACTGAAGTGGCCAGAGCTCTGCTTAGCTTCACAGTGCAGCGCTCCAACCCACTGTGCCACCAGGGAGGGCCATAAGCTTATTTTTAAGGATTTATTTATTTATGCATCCAAAAACTAGGGTGTGGGGGTGGATGTGAAAGGATTCACCAGAGACAGAGCGGGGAGCAAAACAGGCAGATCTACTGAAATGCACTGCTGAGGGGAGCAGCAGGTGAGACAGCAGAGGTCTGCTGCACCCTGTGGGTCACTCCCTGGCCGGGGACCGAACTTGTGCTGCAGGGGCTGCGGATCACTTCACAGAGCTGCGCTTTAACCCGTTGCGCCACCAGGAAGGGCCCAGATAATAGCTCTGAAAACTTGGTCCAAAGTTTTTTTGTTTTGTAATTGAGTATAATACACATACAAGGAAATCCATATACTACTATAGTGTGGATTTTCCCTAACTGCTCACCCTTGCCCAACCAGCTCTCACATAAAGACACAGAACGCGGCCAGCCCCCCGGAAGCCACCCTGAGCTCAGGCCCAGGCCCTGGCTGCCAACGGCGCCCTGGCCCGTGCCCACCAGGGTGACCGCCAGCCCGACTTCTGGCAGCAGGTTTTGGGTTTTCCAGGTTTTGTACATAGAACGAAGCAGAGTGGGTCTTCTCGCTTTTGACTTCTTTCTTTCAGCCTCAAGACTGTGCCTTTCCCCCATGGAGCACGTGATTGTCGTTTGTTCTCTAGCGAGCGGGATAGGCGTCACCCCTGTGACTTTGCCCAAGTCAGTCCGTGCTGCTGTTTGGATGGTCTCAGTTTCAGGTCCTGTGTGAACAGTTTCCACGAGTGTCCCAGACTGTGCCTCTCAGGGATGACCTTTCTCCAGGGTATTCCCTTAGGGTAGTTTTGTGTGCATCCACTTCAGTGCACCTCCAAAGAGTCTTCCCAAGTGGTTGTACCCTCCTGTCAGCAGATGAAGAGGCTTCCTGCTGCTCTGCGTTGTCAGTCCTGGGTATTTTCTGCTACACTTTTTTCCTCTTTTTAAAAACATTTATTTATTTATGCACAAAACAACTGACGTACAGGCCAGAGCTGTGGGGGATGAGAGGACCCAGCAGAGACAGAGTGGGGAGCAGAACAGGCGGATCTTCTGAAATCCACTGCTGAGGGGAGCAGTGAGCAAGACAGGAGAGGTCTGCCACGCCCTGTGGGTCACTCCCTGGCCGGGGATCGAACTCCTGCTGCGGTGGCTGTGACAGCTTCATAGGGCTGTGCTGTAACCCGCTGCGCCACCAGGGAGGGCCTACACTTTTACTACTCTGTATTTCCTTGCTTCATTTACGGTTCACTAATGCAGCAATTGATTTCCAGAATTGCCTTCACTCCCTGGGAAGAGTGGCTGCTGGTCAGTGACACCGCAGGGCCAGCCATGTCCGCCCCTGCTTAGGGTCATGTTACTGCAGCCATTTCCTTGAACTTCAGGGAACTTCTTCCTTTTATATTCTGATCCCTGGACAGAGATCACCTTATGTCAACACTGCAAAGGTCCCAAAGTTGTTTTTTTTGTAGCCAGGCGATTTCTTCGATTTCTTCCAGTTCGCAGGATGGCAGAGGTAGAGCTCAAGTGTGGGATTCAGGCCTGGGATGGATCCGGGAGGAAAGAGCTGTGTTCCCCATGTGCTTAAGCAAGGAGATACCTGTCCCTCACCCCAGTGTCACAGTGGGATCCCCTAAATCCAGAGAGTTTTTTGTTGCTCCCACTTGGAACCGTGTGTCGGGCTCCCTCCTCCCACGCAGTGGCCTCCACTTCTCTGCCCAGAAAGCAGTTGTCATGGCTCATGCAGCTGCTGAAATGCGGTTGCTGTTACCCCTTCTCTTAACCTGTTTGTCCACTGGGCGTGTGCCTTTAAGGACTTTACTTGAAACTCCTCCCAGGAGAATTTGGGGAAGGGGTGGAAATAAATGCAAATATTTGTTCCTTTTTTAATAGAAAGTGGCCAACTGTGGGTGGGGCCTCCCTGGTGGTGCGGGGGTTAAGTCTCAGCACTGTGAAGCTGTCCGCAGCCCCTGCAGCACAAGTTCAATTCCCGGACCAGGGAGTGACCCACAGGGCACAGCAGACCCCTCCTGTCTCCTGCTGTTCCCCTCAGCAGTGGATTTCAGTACATCTGCCTGTTCTGCTCCCCACTCTGTCTCTGGTGAATCCTCTCAGAAACCCCACCTCCAGCCTACACCCCAGTTCTTGTATGCATAAGTAAATAAATACATAAATTTTTTAAAAATCTGACGGAAGTGTAAGCCTTCAACTTTGTTTTAAAAAAAAATAGAAAATGGCCAACTGCTTTTGTAAAATGAACATTGAAAACATTTCTTAAAAGATTTATTTATTTATGCATCCAGAACTGCAGGGCATGAGAGGATTCGCCAGAGAGAGAGCGGGGAGCAGAACAGGTGGATCCATTGAAACACACTGCTGAGGGGAGCAGCAGGGAGACAGGAGAGGTCTGCTGTGCCCTGTGGGTCTCTCCCTGGCCGAGGACCGAACTCACACTGAAGCAGCTGCAGCCTGCTTCATAGTGCTGAGCTTCTGCCCGTTGCACCACAGTATTATATCTCTACATTTCTGACTGCCACATACTGTCCCACAGAAGGGAAACTTAATTATTTAACCATTTACTGTAGGTTATTCAGGTGTTTTCATCTATGAACCAAGGTCACCCACTGATAGCACATCTCTGGGTCACTCAGAACTATTCCTGGGTGGAAAATAGTGAGGTCAACAGAGAGCCTCCTTTGAAGGGAATGGATTTTACCAAACTGCCCCCAAAAAGCCTGTGCTAGTTTATCTCCCACATCAGTGGCCAGGGTGCCTGTTTATCTGTTCTCTTGCTAATCAGTTCCTGACAAAACCACTAACATTGTTGTGGCCAAAACCTTTGCTTGAGAGGCCATTTGTGTCTGGCTTTAATTTGTGTGTTGTGCTCTGTTCGTGGCCTGCTGAGATGACCTTGCAGGTGTCTGTCAGATCCTTCAGGGCTGACAGAGCCCTGGGAACCTGGGCGATAGGTACACGGGACTGAGACCACTCTTCAGCCCCCTCACACTTGTGCTGACTCCTGTTTTTAAAATAAAATTGTTAGTAATTTGAGTTTGCACAGTCCTCCCTGGAAGATGATTCAATGGACCTAAATGTTCACATGTCTTTCTGATTCACCTTTTTTATAGATTTATTTATGTGCACAAGAGCTGGGGTGCAGGCCAGAGATGCGGGAGGTGAGAGGTTCACCAGAGACAGAGTGGGGAGCAGAACAGGCAGATCAACGAAGTACACTGCTGAGGGGAGCAGCGGGGGGTCAGGAGAGGTCTGCTGCGCCAGGCGGGTCACCTCTCTGGCCGGGAATCAAACTCAGGCAGAAGTGATAGCACTGAGACTTAACCTCTAGGCCACCAGGGAAACCCACCTTTTTTATTCTTAAAGGCTGAGGGAAACTTTTAGTAGGTAGCCCTGACAGGCCGGGCTGGGCTTACAATCAGGCTCTTATAATTCAAATCAGAGAAATTCCAAAGCTGAGTGTTTACCAAGTGTAGCATACTTATTCCAGGAGTTATGCAAGACTTTTTTTTAATGGTGTGCAAACAAACCATAAACCATTTATGTAATGGTTAGCTACTGATTTTCCTACCTATAGAAGAAAAATGCCTAAGATCACATGCATGATTTCGTGGATTTTACTGCGACAGGAGTCTCTGAGTGTCCGTTAAAATCTGTCCTGCCTTCTTTGGTACCCCGCCAGCCCATATTCCCACCCACCTGATATCAGCTTGTCCACGCGGTTAATTTCTATCCAGTGGAATGAGCCTAGAAGCTAGGAAAGCCGTGGCCGGGTGTCACCCCAAGCCCCAGCCTGCTTCGTGTTCACTCCACGGTCCTTCCCACTCCCATTGGATGGAATCGACCATGAGCTACAGGTGGCAAGGCCTCCCGGTCGGGCTCAGGGCAAATGGTCCGTCGCCTGTTTTAAAATAAAGTCTTATTGAAACACAGCCATGCCCACTGGCCTTGAATTTCATGGGGGTTCAAGATGCCAAACCCTGGGCAGTCAAAAACCCACAAGTGGGCCTCCCTGGTGGCGCAGTGGGTTACAGCACAGCACTGAGAAGCTAAAGCCACTGCAGCATGAATTCGATCCCTGCCCTGGAGGTGACCACATGGCGCGGCAGACCTCTCCTGACCCGCCCGCTGCTCCCCTCAGCAGTGTACTTCACCAGTCAGCCTGTTCTGCTCCCCACTCTGTCTCTGGTAAAGCCTCTCACCACCCCTGAGCCTCTGGCCTGTACCCTAGTTCTGTATGCATAAACAAATCTTTTTAAAAAAAAACCCACAGATAACTTGACTTCCCCCAAGCTTAACTATTAGTTGCCTGCCGTTTACCAAAAGCCTTTCCTACACTTGATCTTAACCAAAAGGCCGAGAAGCAGTTACCAGAAGCCTTTCCTACAAGGTCCACAGTCGATGAACACGTACTTTGTAATTACTGTTCTTTAGGTTGAAGTCCAGCACCTCAGGGTCTTAGCCTCATGGTCTTCGCACTGAGTGGGCAGAGAAGGAGGACACAGAGGTCTTGCTGTGCAAGGGCTGGCAGAGACAGAAGTGGAGGAAGTAGTAGGGAGATAGAGCCAGGAACATTCAGTTTATTGAAAAAAATAAACTTGTGTAAGTGGCGTGTCTCAGGTCCAGCTGTATCAACTGTGCTCTTTTGCTACATGGCAAAGCAGAATGTGGCCTGAAGAACCTAAAACATTTGCTAGCTGACCCTTTGCGCAAGCATTCCTTGACCCCTGGTCAAACCCCAGACTCTATTGTTGACTTGAACAGCACCTACTTCTTTACATAAGCAAGGACTCCACCTCTAACTCTCGATTGTTCCCAGAGTTGGCCCGGCTTTCACAACACACTTACTCAGCGGGAGCTCGGCCAGGCAGCCCATGTGACACCCTGCTGGACCTGAATGCCAGTTGCTTGTGCCATGCTGATCACCAGGCCTGTCCATGGGAGTGTGGCGCTCAGGGAGCCACCACCAGGCCAAAAGTATCTCCCAGCGCGGCCCTGAAGCAGAGTCTGCCTGGTCAACCAGGCTGGCCCCTGGGAATCCAGCCACCTGCTGACAGCATGGCCCTTACCTCATGGCCAGAAGGGTCAGAGGGTCCAGAGGGTCCAGAGGGCCCAGAGGGCCCAGAGGAAGACGGTCCCTGAAGTTCAAGGAAATGGCTGCAGTGATGGTGGCTCTGGGTGAAGCCTACACCCAGTCGCCTCTGGCCTGTACCCCAGTTCTGTAAGCATCAATAAATAAATCTCTTAAAATAAATAAAGAAAAAATTAAAGAAAATGCTAGCAGCAGTCTAGTACACGCCTTGCTGACATGGCAAGGCAGTGTGAGGGAAACACTGCGGATGTCTCAGCAGCACTGGAAAATGTCAAAAAAGTCTAGATCCACAGAATATTGATCCAGGGTGGTCTTGAGACATCATCTCAACCTTCTAGTCACCTTCTGCCTCACACCGCCACCTTCCCAGAAAGAAACCTCAAGTGTCCCCCAATCTGGCATTCACCTTTTATATTTATATAAGTCTATATGTTTATACTTGTATTTTGCAAAGACACCTGATTAATTCCATGATGTGTGGGCGAGGTCAAGTGAGAGGCCCAGCATGACACAGGCTCGCAGTGTCTACTATTCTAGAATTTGCTCTCCACATAGCTCGTGAGTAAATTTATGGAAATGGAGAGGTTTCAGGGGATGAATTTGGAGCCCCCAAAGGCATCATCTCTCCTAACATTTGCCCAAGTACTTAACCCTTGGAAATCCTAGAGAGCTCCCCAAGAGAAGACTGGTAACCCCATTCACCCACCATGGAAACAAGAAGAGCTGACAGCTCACCTGACCCAGGTAGAAGGTTCATGCGTAGCAAAACTGAGTTCTGGCTGGAGGCTCGGTAGACACCAGCCTCAATGATCACTTCTGCAGAGTCACGGTGAGCCAGCATGGGGTTCCAGGCTGCATCCTGGCACAGCTAGGTCTGGGAGTGGCTGCCTCTGTTGCTCAGGTCAGCAGTCGGCATGTGATTGAACTGTGCATTTGGGAGAACAACAACTTACCTTTTATATTTGCTAAGATAGTATCCTACAATCTCCATGGTCTAAGAACCGGGGCTGTCTTCCCAAGTTACACAGGCCAGCTGGCCATGGTAAGAAGTAAGAGGTTATCTAATAAGGTAGGGGTGTGTGTGCGGGAGGGAGGGGGGAGTAATGGGTGTGTGTGGGTGTGTCTGTGGCTATGTGATTAGAAACCACTTGTTTTCAGTTTAGAAGAACCACACCAAGTGTCCTATGTGGATAGAGATAGGATTTTTCTTTAGGGCGTATTAATGATTCACGGATCTTTCCTGGGTAAAAGTAAAAGAGGAACCCCAGTCCCAGTCTGCCTTCATGGCGGCAGTCACCCCTGGGCCTGACTCTCATGCTGTCACAAAGTCTTATCCCCACCCCAGGGTGCCTCTTCACTGGCCAGCCACAGTGCGAAAAAATTCTATTTTTTGAGCCTGGGCCTCCAGAGTCTTCCCTGTGGCCTTGGCCAAGAATGCGTGAACTCTTCTGGAATTGTCTTGTGTGTTATGGCTGCTGGTTGGCCAGTTGGTTCAGATCGCGCTATTAGTCACGCCTAGACAAGGGCCAGATGCCTGGGGAAACAATGTGTTTCTGAACCATGCTGCATATAGATAACACTATCAATTCGCGAGCTTGAGTGCCACAAAGAAGTCACACACCCACTAGCAGTGACTCCCACACCCACCCTCGCCCCTCGCAGCCATGACTCTCCTTTCTTACCGTTCCCGATAAGTCGAATCATCCACAGGTGGCCCACTGTGTGTCTGACTTCTTACCCTCACACAGTCGCAAGGTTGGCTCATGATTTAGAAAGCAGTATTTCATTTCTTTTTGTGATTGGTTAGAACTCATGTCATGATGAGAGCCCATTTTTGTCTGCTCATCAGTTAATGGTTATTTGGGTTGTTTCCATATTTTGTCTGTCATGAATAATGCTATTATTTGTGTGGAAGCTTTTGTCTGGACATGTTTTCATTTCTCTTGGGTAGATACCTGGCAGTAGAATTGCTGTATTGTAGGGTAGCCTGTGTCAAACTTTCGGAGGAACTGCAAAATTGTTTACTGAAGAGCAGCCATTACTTTTTTTTTTTTAAGAGAAAGTTGGTTTTTTTTCTTAAGATTTATTTATGTTTACAGAACTGGGGTACAGGACAGAGAGGTGATAGGTGAGAGGATTCACCGAAGACAGAATGGGGAGCAGATGTACTGAAACACTGCTGAGGGGAGCAGCGAGCGGGTCAGGAGAGGTCTGCCGCGCCATGTGGGTCAGCTTCCTGGTGGGGATCGAACTGGTGCTGCAGTGGCTTCTGAGAGCTTCATAATGTGGAGCTTTAAGCCATTGTGCCGCCAGGGAGAGCCCAGCCCCCATTACTTTTTAACCTGTTATTTCCCCTTCACAATCTGTTGTGACTGCCTTCCCTTGTTAATAAATAGAGGTGTGCACTAATTTGAGTGAGTGCATAGTTATTTCCTTAGCCAGCATTACCAGGGTTTATTAAATCCCTATTGCTGAGCATGTAAAGATTCTTTTTAAAGGTTTATTTATTTATACATACAAGAACTGGGGTACAGGCCAGAGGTTCGGGGGGTTAGAGGACTCACCAGAGACAGAGTGGGGAACAGAACAGGTGGATCTACTGAAACACACTGCTGAGGGGAGCAGCGGGAGAGGTCTGCTGTGCTATGTGGGTCAGCTCCCTGGCTGGGGATCGAACTCATGCCGCAGCGGCTGCTGATAGCTTCTAGTGCTGAGATTAAACCCCTTGCACCTCCAGGGCAACCCAGCATTTAATGACTCCATCAAACAGGCTTAAGCGTCTTCCTTGTGACCCCAGTAGATAAATGACACCTCCCCAGATGTGCCCACAGCACTTTGTAGTTTGTTAGGTACTTCAACACTGCATTGAAGTGCCCTTCATTCATCTTTATCTGGAGAGTTCCTTAGGATGATGGAACATTCTTGCATTCATCTTTGTATCCATAATACTGAGCACAGTGCCAGGCATTTGGTAAATGTTGGAGAGTGAGTAAATAAGTAGAATCATGAATAAAGAGGAGGATGGCTAGATGGGTGAGTGGGGACAGGGACTATGGCCAGATGGAGTTTACTGTAAGAACATTCAGTACCGAGACCCCTGGAGTGGTGGTAAGTTCCCTGCCTCTGAAAGTATGCAACAGGAGGATGAGTCCCTTGAAGTGAATATTGCAAAGTTAATTTTGGTTGCAGAAGGAAAACTGGATGAAATGGAAGATTTTCTCAAGATTAAGCTTTAAGAATAGAGTCTAGAGCATAGAACTTTAAGAAATAAACAGCTCCAGGCTCTCCCTGGTGGCACAATGAGTTAAAGAGAAGCACTAGGAAGCTCTCCGAAGCCACTGCAATGTGAGCTCAAATCCCAGCCAGGGACCTACATGGCACAGCAGACCTTTCCTGACCCACCTGCTGCTCCCCTCAGCAGTGGCTTTCAGTCCATCTGCCTGTTCTGCTCCCCACTCTGTCTCTGGTGAATCCTCTCACCCCCCACACCTCTAGCCTATACCCTAGTTCTTGTATGAATAAATAAATATTTTTTTTAAAACTCAAGCCAAAAAAAAAAA
>NW_004567140.1:4919873-4921717 GCF_000260355.1 Condylura cristata | reverse complement strand
TAGGGCAGGCAACAGTGGCCTGCCCCGTGGAGGGGGCAGTGGGGCATGGGCCCGGCATGCTCAAAGGGTGAGGTGAGTACTCGCCCCAGGAATTAGCTGACTCTGTGGGGCTCCGTCCCTCGAGGGTCAGCAATGACCCAGATGGACGGCATCAGAACCCAGAAAATGAAAGGCACAGTTACTACAAGAGGGTCCAGGGCACCCCAGGCCGCCCCTGAGCCCTGGTAGAGGTGGAGAAATTGAGACTTCAGCGGGGAAATGTACTGCCCAAGGCAAAGGGCAAGTGATGCTCTGAAACCTCTCTGCTCCTGGACCGGGAGCCAGGGAGCCGGCCATCAGCCCGTGACGGGACAGGCTGGGTCTGGATTGTCTCTTCCTCCTGGCGGCATGAGGCTGTGAGAGAGCTGGAACGATGGGGGTTGGGCGGGAGGCCGTCGGCCAGGAATATTCCCTTCCTGATGATCAGCTCCGTCCGGCTAGGACAGAGACTTCCATCTATGGAAAGGCCACTGTGGCTGCCTCTGTTTCCTCACCTGTGAGTGGGCATATAGTCACCTACCAGGCAAGGCTTTGTGCATATAAATTTAAATGAACAGGAAAGCCCACCAGGAACACAGAGTTCAACATAGAACCTAGGCCTGCTGTTGTCGTTACTGTTTACACAGCCACATGATACCCACAGGGCCCAGGCGCGGCCTGGGGCAAACACCGGCAAGTGGGAGCCAGCCGCAGGCCAGGGCTCCGTGGGCAGGGCCGCCCCGTGCAGCCCAAGAGCGCCAGGCCCCAGGTCCACTCACTGACAGACTCAAGGTCACTGTCTGCCCACGACTCCTCACACACACCTCACACACCCACTGCGTCTCTCTGAAGGCTATCATATCACCAAGCTCATAAAGGCCCTTATGGAGTCTGGTTTCCTGTCAGACTTTACCCTCCTTTGCCTCTTTGAAACACCACTCGGGGCCCTCCCTGGTGGTGCAATGGGTTAAGACGCAGCACTGCAAGCTGGCCGCAGCTGCCTCAGTGCAAGTCCTATCACTGTGAAGTTATCAGCAGCCCCTGCAACTAGAGATCAATCCCAGCCCTGGAGGTGACTCGCATGGCGCAGCAGACCTCTCCTGACCCGCCCATGCTCCCCTCAGCAGTGTGCTTCATCAACCTGCCTGTTCTGCTCCCCGCTCTGTCTCTGGTGAAGCCTCTCGCTGCCCCTGCACCTCTGGCTTGTACCCTAGTTCTATATGCACAAATAAATAAAGCTTTAAAAAAAAAAGAAAAACACTGCTCCGCTCAGTCTTGAAACCCTCTCTGCCGGGCTCCTCTCTTACTACCCCAGCGCCCCCTCCTTTCTCCCCTCTCACACTGGCCTCGAGTGGAAGCTCACATAGCCAGGGTTTGTGCTTTCACCATCAGGGAGAAGAGTCTACCCTCGCCCTTCCTGTCATGGGGTGCTGAGCTCCTGGGGTGCCCCACACCCCCTGTGTGTCTTCTGCCTCACAAAGACTCAGCACCTAAAGTCAGCTCTTGGGTCTTCTCTTTTTCCTTCCATGACTCCCCACCCCATTTGAGCAGGGGCCAAAGCCACCTTCAAAATTCCTTAGTCAGCACTGTGCTTCCTCATAAAAATTTCTTCTAATTATAAAGAGGAGTTTCTGGCCAGTGCTAAAACCTAGAAAGCACAAAGGGAAACTCTCACCCGCCGTGACACCACCCACTGACATCTTGATATACATGCTTCTGAGGAAGCTCAGTTGCGTGTTCCTGGCACTAATTAGCAACAAAAGCAGGCTGACACCTATTGTAAATGGCCGCATATGGGCTTGGCTATCAGTAACATGAGGCCTGAA
>NW_004567140.1:4907107-4919063 GCF_000260355.1 Condylura cristata | reverse complement strand
TCATCTTCTACTCCCCCAGATTCCATCTGGCCCAACTGGGTCACTGGCTCTCCCTAGGCCAAGCCTTGCACTTGCTGTCTTGACCCTTGCCTTAGAACACTCTATTCTCTACTTTCTAACTTTTTGGCCTCTCCTCAGATCCCCTATTTCACTCTCCCCTACTGCAAGGCCCAGCCCAAGTCTACACCTTCCACAAAGCCACCAAGCAAAAGGCCTGCTTTCCTCCCCTAACTCCTGTAGAGCCAACCTGACTGGCTCCCAGGACTTGGCCACTTGCACACCAACCCTAGGGTCAAGGTGTACAGAGCTCACCCACCTGACAGGGTTTAGAAAGCCTCGTGCCCAGGCCCTCACACAGTGGCAAGCAGGCCCCATAACAGTGGATCATTGTTTCTGAGGCTCCGGGTGTGGACACCAAATGTGTTCTGCATCTTGCATTTGTCATCTACTGGATTAACTTCGATTCCAGGTTGCTCCTCGGAACACCTGTGGGAGTCAGGGAGGTCAGTGAACCTCATCTCTCCTTTACACAAGGAAAAAACTGAGGCCAAGAGAGTCAAAGTGACTCCCTCGAGGTCCCATGCTGAAGGACAGGATGCACATGAGACCACGTCACACCCTTCCCCTCTGACGTGTCCTCTTGTCCAGCAGGACACTCATCCAAAGCACCTGTCGTGGACACCGTGCAGGGCAAAGTCCTGGGGAAGTATGTCCCCCTGAAAGGATTCCAGAAGCCTGTGGCCGTCTTCCTGGGTGTCCCTTTTGCCAAGCCGCCTCTCGGACCCCTGAGGTTCACCGCCCCGCAGCCTGCAGAACCATGGAACTTCGTGAAGAACACCACCTCTTACCCGCCCATGTAAGCCGTGGCGGGTGTGGCCTGGGGTATCTTGCGGTGGGGATGTTGGCATCAGAGTGTCTGGGTGGCTTCTACTTTGTTCTGGAATCCTCAAGCTCGCGTAGATCCTTTAAAAAAAATTCCTGGAACTCACCCGATGTTTTAGAGCCTTGTGTTTTGCATCATTTACTGAGCACATACTGTATGCCTTGTGTGTGTGTTCTAGGCACCTGGGATCCATTAGTGAACAGAACAAAGATCCCACCTTCAGGGAGCTTGCCTTCTAGCAGGGGTACACAGCACACAATACACATGTTGATAAGTCAGTGGTGTTATATGTAGAAATATGGTGAGTGATCTGGAAAGAAATAAGAGTCCAGCAGATGAGTGGATCAGAAGTAATGATTCTATTTATGCTCCTTTCTTGAACTTTCCCAGAGTTGGAAGGTAGGATAAGCCAAGAGGTCTATGGGGGTGGGGCAGGAGGGTGGGTGAGTGCTTGGGGTGTTGATTAGGCAAGTTCTCAACTGCCAATATGAGCCACCTAGACACGAGCAGAGCAGTGACTGGGCCCCGCTCACCCTCACCAAGCCCCAGTTTCACCCCCCAGGGCACCTCAGATGTCTTATTCACCTCAGCAAGGTTTTCTGGGAATTTCCAGGGTCCTGCCTCTTGCTGCCTTTCTTCTCTCCTCTTTCTCCATTCCCTTCCCCCTCTTCCTTCCTTCTCTTGAAATCCTAGTCACTATTTTTATTTCCCAACTGTAAGTGTAATGTGTCCTTACTACAGAACAGTGAAGAAGCGCACGTAGAGAATGGTAAGCAAGGGGCCTCGCTGGTGGCCTGGGGTTAAGTCTCAGCGCTGTCACCTACGGCTGAGTTCCATCTCCAGACAGGGAGTGACCCACGTGGTGCAGCAGACCTCTCCTGTCTCCCCGCTGCTCCCCTCAGCAGTGGATTTCAGTAGATCCATCTGTTCGGCACCCCACTCCATCATCTGGTGGAATCATCTCACTCATCTCCCCTCACGCCCCACTCCCAACCCTGCACTTCTGGCCTGCATCCCAGTTTTTCTACACAAAAATAAGTAAAATCTTTAAAGATAAGTAAATGAGAACCGTAGATGAACCTATCACCAAACATAATCACCAAAACAAAGGTTGTTTTTCCAGGCTTTAATCTGTTGCATATTTCCTCCCTTAGAAATGGAATCACACTATACTTATGCCTGCTTTGCTCACTTACAAGTACATCATGAACATCATTCTATGTCATTAACTCTCACAGCCTGACATGAAATAGCAATATTACCTCAGGTCTTGAACTGTAATTTATTGACCCAATTTCTTATTTGGGGGTCCCTACCTAAGTTGTTTCTAAAAATATAAGTAACACTGTGATAAACATCCAGTAGCTAAGTCTTTATGCACATTCACAAATATTTGGGGGTGAATTCAAAGAAATTGCATTTTCTTTCCAGAAATGTCCCAACCATGCCCCTCCCATTAATATACAAAAACCTGTCAATGGACATTTGCCACTGAAGGGAGTTATATATATTTTCAAGATTTACTTATTTATTCATGAATAGAAGAACCAGAGGACAGGCCAGAGGGGCAGGGGTATGAGAGGACTCACCAGAGACAGAGTGGGGAGCAGAACAGGCAGATTGGGGCCCTCCCTGGTGGCACATCGGGTTACAGCACAGCACCATGAAGCGATCTGCAGCCACTGCAGCACGGATTTGATTCCCAGCCCAGGAGCAGACCCACATGGCGCGGCAGACCTCTCCTGATCCGCCCGCTGCTCCCCTCAGCAGTGTATTTCAGTACATCTGCCTGTTCTGCTCCCCACTCTGCCTCTGCTGAATCTTCTCACTCCCTGCACTTTCTGGCCGGTACCCAGTTCTTGGACACATAAATAAAATAAAATAAAATAAAATAAAATAAAGCACCTGGAATGCTGGGTGGACTCAAGAAATATCACCAATTACAATCTATGTGGAAGTTTTGTTATTGAGGCAACTGATAGCCCTTGCTCAGAGTGGGTTTTTGATAGATCCTAAGCACAGCAGGGCTGTAAGACCCCAGCAGGAATCACTGCCTGCAGATTGGCAACCAGAGCTGGGAAGAAATTCACCCAAGGTCACTCAACAAACTAAATTCTCCTGAGACTGACCCAAAAGAGTTCAGCTCTGGCCTGCCGCAGGCCCTTGTGACTGCCATTTGAGTGACTTCTGTGGACTGTGGAAGTTTCCTGTGGTTTAGAAGACGTTTACCTGGTGGAGAAACATCATCCCCCTGTAGCCCACCATTCTGAACTCAGT
Source organism: Condylura cristata (assembly GCF_000260355.1). NCBI lineage: Eukaryota > Metazoa > Chordata > Mammalia > Eulipotyphla > Talpidae > Condylura > Condylura cristata. The sequence goes on along the minus strand of NW_004567140.1, from coordinate 4,915,903 downwards.
ACCAGTGGGCTGTGTCCAGGGCGTGCAGGAAAAGCCATCTCCCAGGCGGGCAGCCTCCTCTCGGCCCAGGGCATCCTGAGGGACGGGAAGAGCTGGTAGGTCTTCCCATCACACAGGCTTGTGTGTGGGGCCTAGTGACCCCCTCAGTGACCTTGACAAGCCCCGGGGCCTCCCATCCAGACCCCCCTGACCCTTCCAGCACGTAAGTCCGGTAAGAACAGCTTTCTTGACACCTAGACCTCCCAGTCCAGGCTCACTCTGATGGGAGAGAATGTCTCCTTGCTCAGCTCTGTTGAGCATCAGGGATTTTCTTTCTCCCCACCCAACCCAGGTGCTCCCAAGATGCCATTGGGGGCCAAGTGCTGTCAGAGCTCTTCACCAACAGAAAGGAGAGCATCTCTCTCAAGACTTCCGAAGACTGTCTCTACCTCAATATCTACACTCCTGCTGACTTGACCACGAAAAGCAGACTTCCGGTAAGCCTGGGCCCACTACTCATAGACTTCCAGTAAGCCTGGGCCCGCCACTCATAGACTTCCGGTAAGCCTGGGCCTGCCGCTCATAGACTTCGGGCAAGCGCTGCCCTCCAGCGCTGCAGGACCTCCTGGCGCAGACGGTAGGAGGATGAAGGCGGCCTGGGGCAGATGCCTCGCTGCAGGGTCCTTCTCCTTCACCCACCACAGCCAGACCACGTAAACACAGGAAACACATGTCCCACACTTCCGTTTCTCCTAGAAACAGACACAGCGCTGCGGAAGGAACTTTGCACATTCCAAGTTCTTTCATGTAATGGAAGGATTACTCTTAGTTACTGGTCAGGAGTCTGATAAGTAGCAGAGCAGCTAAGACATTGTTTCTGAGACAGTTAGAGCTGGAAGGGCTCCCAGAGACAGGCAGCAGTCCCGTCTTCCCACCGAGGCCCACAGAGGGGAGGAGTCACCAGCCAGGCCGTCGGCAGGAAAGCACAGGTCTTCTGACCTGACTGGCTTTTCCTGAGTACACAGGGAACAGCATGCAGAGCCCGGGGCAATCCAGGAATTACTTTTCTTTGCCTTTGGCCAACTCTCTGCGATTTTAATGTAGCTAATTTCCCTCCCAATGAGTCAGCTTTTGCAGAATAAATGGAGACCCCTCCAGGCTCAGGCTGCTGGGAAGGGAGGGTTAGCTGCATGGGGAGTGGCCTGAACCCCCACCATCTCCCAGGAGGATGCCCAGGAGTGTGAGAGGGCATCTGTGAACCTGTAACTAAAAGCTGGCACTGCCCATGCTTGGCTCAGAGAGGTGAGCCAAGACGATGAAGGGATGAAGTTTCACCATCCCTTCTTCTGTTAAGGATCTCAGTGCCCCATGTTGATCATTACTCTCAGGGGCCAGGGGAAGAGGAGGAACATTCAACTGTGGCAGCAAGACTCCTGCCTTCAAAGGTCGCACCTTCTGGGCTGCAGACACCGCCTTTCTGGGCACATCACACTGAGCAACTCTGGGCCCAGCCTTCACTCAGAAATGACTGCTGTGCCCTTGCCAGAAGTTGGCAGGGAGAGGGAGGACAGGGCCTGGGAGCTGAGGGCAGAGAACCTCCACTTAGGGACCAGGGAACTGTGGGGTCTGGGTATAATCCTGCTTCTGCCTTGGCGAGCAGAGACTTGCTGTTTCTCCAAGGCAGGAATGGCCCCACCAGTGTTCAGTGATGAATATCAAGCCTGAGCTCTGTGTCTGGCACAGTGGACAGGCGAGCGCCCTTGCAGCATCAGCAGGCACCCAAGGGGAGACCTTCCATCCAATTCCTTCAGCTGGCCTGCTGCTGTGGGTCCTCGGCCTCGCTGGCCCAAGTGCCAGCTGCGCCCGGGGCTCTACAGCAGCCCTCCTGGGTGAAACGAAGCACCATGTACCAGGTGCATGGTTGGACAAGTTCGGTGCGAGTTTCCTGTCTGTTCAAGGGGACACAGTAGGTACCTCATGAATGGTTTCTTTTAAAAGTGCTTCGGACGGTACCAAGCACACATCTGTATTGAGTTCTTTAGTTTTTTGGTTTTTTTTTTTAAGACTTACTTATGCATACAGAACTGGGGTACAGGCCAGAGGTGTGGGCAGTGAGAGGCTTCACCAGAGACAGAGTGGGGAGCAGAACAGGCAGGTCAACAAAGTACACTGCTGAGGGGAGCAGCGGGCGGGTCAGGAGAGGTCTGCCGCGCCCTGTGGGTCAGCTCCAGGGCGAGGGATCGAGCTTGCACTGAAGCAGCTGTGACCAGATTGCAGTGCAGTGCTTTAATCCATTGTGCCCCCTGGGAGGGCCTGAGTTCTTTAGATTTTTAGTGACAAAGTTACTATAACATGTGTTTAGCCACCCTGATTAAATTGCTTCCTGAGCTTTCTAACGGCAAGAGCTATGCGCTCTGCACTGGGTCAGCGTTCCTCCCTGCTTCCCATCACAGTTCCTGGCAGCAGCCAGTTCTCAGGTCATGTTCATCAGATTCCTGAAGACTTCTTGGAGGAGGTGACTCTTCAGCCAGACGTTGGAGGAAGGGTAGGATTGGGGAGGCAGAGGGAAGGCTTATAAGGAAGAGATAGCCCTCAGCCCCTTGTGCTTAAGAAAGTCACTGGCGCAGCAGAGAAGTTTAGTTCACTGCAGGAGAAGTAACTAAGATGATGGCGCACTGGGCGAGGGGGCCCAAGCGTGAAGGTGACCGAGTATTTGGGAGGAGATGACATGCTTTTGCCGAGACTGTTCCTGGTGGGGTGCTCTCAGCATGAGGAGTCCTGAGAGAAGGTGGCCCAGGCAGGGGCCCGAAGGGTGCACTGTATGGGGTGGTGATCTGAGCCCCAGGAGGGACAGTGAGGGGCCGGAGTCCCTTTTCTGACTTTGCAGGATCATGTGGATGTTAGTAATGGCCTCCTTGGATGGTGGCTGAGGGGAGCAAACCAGACAACCCCCAGCTCTGCTTCCGTAACCAGCGAGGTCTTCCTCCCCGCCAGGTGATGGTGTGGATCCATGGTGGGGGCCTGTTGGTGGGCGCCGCGTCAACCTACGATGGCCTGGCCCTCTCTGCCCATGAAAACGTGGTGGTGGTGACCATCCAGTACCGCCTGGGCATCTGGGGGTTCTTCAGGTAAGAGTTTGAGGCCTCCTCCCGCACCTCGGCCCTCCAGGTGAGCGTTCTGGGCCAGTCGCCCCTCGTCAGTCCTCAGGGGCCTTTGCTGGCCAGTCGCCCCTCGTCAGTCCTTTCATAATCAGTCTCCACTTACCTTCTCGCCCTCCAGCCATTCTGGTTCACGTGTTTGTGAGCTTTGGAATGAACCGGCCCCTCTACCTGGAATGCCTAATCTACCTGACAGACTCCTATGCACCCTGCAAGGCCCAGCTCCAATGTTCCCTCCTGAAACATTTTTCTTTTTCGTCTATGCCGTCCCCTCCCATGGCAGGCCTCCTTCGTGACAGTGAGCAGGCAGCCCAGCAATGACAGGCTGCTTCTCTTACCTCACAGGAAAGGAGGAAAGGGGCAGGAAATTAGGCCAAACTTGTGAGTGAAGGAGTTTGGGTGGCTGGAGCCACCCACCAATAGCTGGGAGTGTTGACCTTCGTGGACAGCCCTCCTGGGGGCAGTGTTTACCCACTCACCCCACTTCCTTCTGTCTTGGTACACGCATGAGCATGCGTGAAGGCTAGAATCTTCTAGAACCTTCTCGGTCAACTCTGCATGGGCACCGAACTGAGTTTCTGGACCCAGCTACTCTGAAGTCTTTTTCTAGTGCCTGGCCCAGAACTCCTGCCCTGACCATGGTGGGTGGGCTGGGGTGGCGGTGCGCTACTCGCTGGAAAGACCTAGGGAGGCAGAGGCCGGTGTCTGAGCTGTGTCAGCTCAGAGAAGACTGTGCCTTCTTGCTTTCATTGAGTGTCCTCATCCGTCCCACCCACGACCTGTTTCTTTGCTCCTGTCACTCTAAAAGTGCTCCATGAGCTACCTGCTATTCTCCCCCAAGCTGCTGCTCTTCACCTCAGCTGCATGCCCAACTGTAGCAGCTTCCACATGATTATCACGGCTGTTTTTCCTTTAAATATTTATGCATACATACAAGAGCTGGAGCGGGGCGTGCAATGGCTCACCAGAGACAGAGTGGGGAGCAGAACAGGTAGATCTGCAGAAATCCACTGCTGAGGGGAGCAGCAGGGAGACAGGAGAGGTCTGCTGCAGCCTGTGGGTCACCAGTGGCTGCAGACAGCTTCATAGTGCTGAGACTGAACCCCTTGCACCACTGGGGAGGCCCCCTGCTCATAGCTTCTTGAGCTGCCACTTTGTCTTGGCTTCTGGCCTCATCCTTCCAGCCCTTTTCCTGTTCCCCAACCTCACCTCTGCCTTTTCCTTTACTGCTTATTTTTCCTGAAGCATTTTCACTACCTGTTTTTCTGTATTTATCTGTTGATTCGTTTATGATCTGTAGTATGAGTTCTATGTGAGATTTTGCCCCTTTTGTTCTCAGATTTGTTCCTAGATCCTAGGGACAAGACTGCGCCCATAGTAAATGCTCAGTGGGGTGAATGAACACGCAGTGGAACTGCGCTGCGGGAACAGGGGGCAAGGGAAGACCCGGGTGAGGGCCACAGAAGAGCAGTTTTATTCCAGAAGGCTCCCTGGAGCTCCCGGCCCCACCCATGTCCCTGAGGATCCCGCGTGACACCTCTGCTCCCCAACCCAACCTGCTGTCTTACTCTTAGCACAGGAGATGAGCACTGCCCAGGAAACTGGGGACATTTGGACCAGCTGGCTGCTCTGCGCTGGGTCCAGGAGAACATTGCTAACTTTGGAGGGAACCCAGGCTCTGTGACCATCTTTGGAGAGTCAGCAGGAGGTGAAAGTGTCTCTGTTCTTGTAAGTGGTTCTGGTCCGAAAGTGGTTGCTGACGGGACTCCTTGGGGCCAGCCAATCTATCCATTGGCGTCTTTACTTATAAGACCTGGGTCCAGGGCTGACCCCACTCTGCACAACGTTAGTTGGTGGCCAGCTAATGACTAAACATTCCTTGGACCCCGGGATGGCCTCCAGGAAGCTCAGAACTCAATTTAGCCTAGATATCTATCTACCCATCCACCTAGCTCTCTACCCACTTGCTCACCTACATAACTACCTACCAAAGATTTTTTTTTAAGATTTATTTGTTTATGCATACAGACCTGTGATACAAGCCAGAGGTGCAGGAGGTGAGAGGATTCACCAGAAACAGAGTGGGGAGCAGAACAGGCAGATCAACGAAGTACACTGCTGAGGGGAGTAGCAGGCAGGTCAGGAGAGGTCTGCCACGCCCTGTGGGTGACCTACAGGTCGGGGATCGAACTCACGAAGTGGCTTTAGCTTCTCAGTGTTGTGCTTTAATCTGCTGAGCCACCAGGGAGGGCCCCAAAGACTTTTTTAAACAAAATATCTCCCTTGGCATTACAGCATAACATGAACATTTATGTCTAGTAAGGACTGTTCCATAACATTTTTATAGCTGTATAGTATTCCAGGGGCAGAACGAACTCTTTTATATTTGCAATCTTGTCACTTTGGAATCTTGGATTTACTATAATAGACAGCTGGAACATTCTCAGTAGCACGATGTGCCTCCATAATCACTTTTCTAAGAAAAAACTGAGTAATGGAAATGAGAAATCAGAACTGTTGAAGTGTTGCTGGCAACTAACAAGTGTCCTGATGCTTCTGATTGTTATCAGAATGTGGCACAAGCCACACACAGCATGTTCTGTTCCTTATACTATGTATTGGCTCCTCCTGCTGAGGTTTTCTTGGAGCATCTAGGCCTTTCAGGTCAATTTGGGGAACAGGCAAGGCCACAGAGTCTTTGAGGGGTCCACTGAACTCCAGGGTCCCCAGGGAAATGGGCCAGGGCTGTGCAGGGGATGTTGGAAGCCCTTGGAGACCTCCTGTCCAAAAGAATACACTCTCTCCCTCTCGCCTCCCCTCCCAGGTTTTATCTCCCCTGTCCAAGAACCTCTTCCACCGGGCCATCTCTGAGAGTGGCGTGTCCCTCACCTCTGTTCTGGTCAAGAAGGAAATGAACGCTGCAGCTCAGGTAGGTCTCAGTCCGGACCCTTCTTGTACCCATTGCTCTGTGCCCTGAAATCTGGGAATTTTCTTGCCAAGGGATCCAGCTGACATCTCAAAGAATCTTGAAGATGAGAATGGCAGAGTGCAGAGGGCAAGGAGACACCTCATTCAACCACCAGTTTCACTGCTGAGCAAACTGAATCGGAGCGCAGGAGAAACGTGCCACAGTCACCAAGCTGCGAGGGCAAGCAGGCACTCTGGGCACTCTGACCGCACTGCAGGCCCTGGACTGTCGTTGTGTCCTTTTCCGGTCTGAGTCCTGGTGAAACCCATTTGATGTGGGTCTGGAGTGGTTTCTCCCTGAAGACCTGTAACCAGGGCTGGTTCCTAGAGAATTCATTCTTTCCCTCAACAGATGGTTTTGACATAGAGACATCTAGAAACCTTCTGAAGCTTCTATTCTAAGGAAGGAGACAGATTATTGGTTACGTAATCAAACTAATTACTAAATGCCAAGTGTGACGAGAGCGATAACGGAGAGGTACCTGATGTCAGAACAGCATCCAAAAGAAGCACTTACTCCAGAGTGTAAGGGGAGATTAGCAGGGAAGATGACTTGGAAAAGGGATCAGTGAGTTGCGATCAGAAGGATGGGCAGTTATTTACTCTGTGAGAAACGGATATTCCAGGGAGAAGACACAGCAAAGGCCCTGAGTGTGGTGCCAAGGCCCTGGGCAGAAGGAGCTACCTTGAGAGAGAGCAAGCAAGTTAGGCTGATGTAGCCAGAGCAGAAGCAGAGGGAATTTGGAGACTGCTGGCAGGAACGGCGGCAGGGAGCATGATGCACAGGAATCTGGTGAGGATTTTAAAGTCTTTATCTGGAGTATTAGGAAGCCGAGGAAAGTGCCACAGGGAAGTGCTGCTGAGGAAGAGCGCCCCCTACTGGCAGTGATGAGTCAGCATGAGGCTGGCTTCAGCAGCCAGACTAGGGGGACTAGCAAGTAGGAGGGGAGCCTAAGAAGCCTCCAGAAAGTTGGGGGATTTTTGAGAATGTTTTAAGGAACTTTTGGGTTGTAAACAATACAAGCACTTGACCAGGCTTAAGTCAGGAAAGGGGAATTTATTTAAAGAGGTGACAGGAAATAAATGAACTGCATTTGCCGTCAAACAGGAACTTGAAATTGGCAAAAAGAAGGGAAACTAAGCCTCTTATATTCTCTCCTCGCCCTCTTCTACTTCTCCCTGTGTCTTTGTCTTCATTCAACAAGTACATGCAAGCATTGATGGATTCAACACACACATACAAAGCATTGATGGGTTCAACAAATACATTCAAGCGTGCTGAGTCAGACCCGATCCTAGGCTCTGGGGCACCCAAGCACCCTCCCCACATGGCACTATTCCAGAACTTTGTCTGGGTTAGCAGTTTCCCCTCTCCCTCACCCTACCTATGGATCCCTCAAGGCCAAATCATTAGTAGGTGGCTGAGCTAAAATCTGAAACCAGACAGCCCACTCCAGGCTGCCTTAAGGCTCCAACATTCAGCCTTGAGATCATATGTCCATTTAACAGAGATAAGGTAGCAAAGATGGAGGTTGTGTATGTGGTATGGCTAGGACCCAGGACCCACACCTGCCAATCTGGAGGATTCTCTGCCAGCCCTGCCGCCTTCAGACATCAGTACCTTTTTACTGATGGCGGCAGGGGGCTGCACCTTGAATTCTGCTGTCTTCTGTGATCTCTGCAGCAAATCGCTTTCTTTGCTGGGTGTAAAACTACCACCTCGGCTGTGCTTGTTCACTGCCTGCGCCAGAAGACAGAGGAAGAGCTCTTGGATGTGTCGCTGAAGATGGTATGTACTGATACCCACCTCTGGCTGCAGCTTCCCCGCGCCTGTGAACTTGACCTCAGAAAGATCACCTGGGGTAGTTTCTCCCCTGTCCAGACTAATGTCAGCTTCTGGGTGGGAAGGAAGAATTTCTTCATTCCTTTATTACTCTGAAATAGCTCAAACTTTCGTAAAGTCAAAGAATAGTATAGGGCCTCCCTGTGGCACAAGGTTAAAGTCTCAGCTCCATCAAGCTGTCACCAGCCACTGTCACATGATTTCGATCCCCGGCCAGGGAGTGACCCACAGGGCGCAGCAGACCGCTCCTGTCTCCCCGCTGCTCCGCTCAGCAGTGTGTTTCAGTAGATCCGCCTGTCCTGCTCCCCACTCTGTCTCTGGGGAGTCCTCTCGCCTCCCCCACACACCTTTGCCCTGTACCCCAGCTCACATGCATAAATAAATCAATTTTTTTAAACAGTGTGATGAACAATGGTGTAACACCCCCAGCTCCATCAAAGCATTCTACTTTGTGATTCTTGTTTCAGATATATTTCTAATAAGTCAGGCATTGCCTGTTCCCAGAGGCCACTACCATTCTGAACTTTGAGGATGGCGATATGAATAACAAAAATTTTCAGAAATTTTGTCACAGTTTATCTTGGTTAATTTAGAAACTCAATTTCAACCCTGTAGAGGCTTAATTTTCTGAGATTGCCTCAACTGTGGTTCTGGGATGACACGCACTCATTCACCCACTCAGCCATCCATCCATCCACCCATCCAGCCATCCACCCATCCCTCCATCCAGCCATCCACCCATCATCCATCACCCATCCATCCAGCCTCCATCCATCCACCCATCATCCATCCACTCAGCCATCCATCCACCCATCCACCCATCCATCCATCCACCCATCCATCCATCCA
>NW_004567140.1:4894230-4906893 GCF_000260355.1 Condylura cristata | reverse complement strand
CCATCCATCCACCCATCCACCCATCCACCCATTCACCCATCCCTCCATCCAGCCATCCACCCATCATCCATCACCCATCCATCCAGCCTCCATCCATCCACCCATCATCCAGCCAGCCAGCCAGCCAACCAGCCACCCATCCACCCATCATCCATCCATCCACTCACCCACCCAGCCAGCCATCCAGCCATCCACCCATCATCCATCATCCATCCATCCAGCCAGCCAGCCAGCCATCATCCATCATCCATCATCCATCCATCCAGCCATCCATCCATCCAGCCAGCCATCCATCCATCCAGACATCATCCAGCCAGCCATCTATCCATCTGTGTTAACTTCACTCATAGGAGGTTTGCCTCCTGGGAGGTCACAGACAACAACAGCTTTCTAGACTTAGACCCTGTGTAAAACCCTGTCCTCAGTAATCCCAGCAAGTATTGCGGTAAGCCCTACTGGACTGACGTGGGCACGCATTCCTCCCTGAACCAATCTCTATGCCAGGAAAGGAAGCACCCAGGTCACATATAAAGAAGCCTGGACTCATAGAATGAGAATGGGGAAGCAGGAGGTACTCCAAAGGAAAATTGGGGTGTTGTTGCCTGGGGTAACAAGGAAGAGACAGATGGAGGACAGGGCAGGCACAACACACAGCTCTCAGTGCTCCCACCCCCTCACCCCCTGCTCCCCCCACACACCCCATGTGCCCCTGCCCAGGGGAGCCAGTGTCCTGCCCACTTCCTCCTGACCCAGCCAGGTCGGCACCAGGGAGGAGAACCTGACACCCCACACCTGATACTTTTGGCAGTGTGCTTGCAGCTCACAAACATCAGCTTCCCCCACCACCACCCCGGGGGCTTTCTCACCTACATTCTCTCCTTGTCTTCACAGAAATTTTTCTCTCTTGATTTACTTGGAGACCCCAAGGAGGTAAGCACCTTTGACTTCTTGATTACAGGTTCTAAATCTTGATTCCTTTAAGCTGCAGTTAAGTATGTGAGTGAAATCTGCTGTGGTCTCCTTATGTTTATACTGCCGGGGCCCGGATATGGCGGCGACTGGCCTGGGGGACACAGCCAGGGGCCAAGTGTGGTTCTGGCGCTCACGCCCCTGATTCCTAGTGCAGGGCTCCCACTCATCCATGCTGAGTCCCTGGCTCCAGTCCCCACGCTGCCTCCCCCATCTTGCTTACATCTCTTGCTCCCCAAAGTGCCCCTGGAGGAGAAGGCGGGAATAGAAACTTCCACCATGTGGAGGTGGAGATAGCTGGAGAGGGAACATGCAGGAAGGAGCCCAAATCCCCTGGGAAGCTGCAGGACAGATTAGCGTTGCAGCCCCACTATTTGCAGGGCCCTCAGTAAGGGGATCCCCTCCCATCTCTCCTTCCCTCCCATCCTGCCCCCTGGCTGGATACTGAGGACTTCGCCTCGCGCGCCTCAGCATCCTGTCCTGTTGGCCTTCCCGCTTACCCCTCAACTTACTGCTGCTTGCCCCTCGGCAAACGTCTACCTTTCAGGGTCACAAAGGCTTAGCTGCCTTTTTTAGGCCCCTGAATTGGGTGGCCACTGCCCCGGCCACACAGGCCTGCAGTCCCACCGGGGTGGCTGGGGAGGCACGGTGGGTGTCTGACAGGAAGCACAGACAGCAGGCTGGCCTTTTCCCAGAGCCAACCCTTCCTGCCCACTGTGGTGGACGGCGTGCTGCTGCCCAAGACCCCGGACGAGATGCTGGCCGAAAAGAGCCTGAACACCGTTCCCTACATGGTCGGAATCAACAAGGACGAGTTTGGCTGGCTCCTGCCCATGGTGAGCGAGTGCCAAGGGCCCTGCCCGCCCCTCCGCCCCTCCCGCTTCTGCCTGGAGTTCCTCCCTTCCCAGAGCCCCTCCAGGCCCAGGGCAGTTGTCTCCTGTGCTGTTAGCACAGACTGGCATTTCCATGGCAACCTTCTCTGGGACCCCAGGGGGCGCCTGGGTGGTGTGGGCCAGGAGGCCTCTCTGGTGGTCTTCCAATCCAAGATCCTGGCACGCAGGGGCTGGGAGACACTCCTGGTGCAGATGGGGGAGCCAAGGCCTTGAAAGGAGGTGCTGCAGCGAGGAGAGAGGCCTCGGGCCCTGCCAGCAGCCTCGCCCCCCACACCTGGGATTTTCAGTTTCTCCATAAATTCTCTTCCTTAGTCATCTAAGTGGACAGATTCAGAGAAATGCATTTCCCCTTGAGCTACAACTGATGCCTCACAGTTAGCAAGGGCTTTCCCTTCCGCCAGAGCTGAAGCAAGCTGGGTGCGCGTTGAGGTGAGAACAGCAGATCATTCAGGGGCCCGCAGCAACGGGCAAGAGTCCAGTGTGACCTGCGCTCTCATCCCTGATGCGAAAGGCCGGAGAGGATTTAAAGGCCGCAGTGTGCTAAGGTGGTGGCGGGGGGGGGCGGTTGGGCGGTGCAGGTGCGTCTGTCCAGTGACGAGGCCACCTGAGTTTGGTGTGCAGGAGAACGACTTGCGTCTTGATGGCAGGGGCAGAGGTGGGAGTAGGAGCCGGGAGCGTGGAGGGTGGCCCGCACATTCCTTCCCCACCCTGAATGTTTTCTCTTCAAAGAGACACTTCTGGGGTCCTGGAGGAGCCAGTTGTGGGTGTTAAATTTACAGTTCAAAGGGCAGAGACAGGCTTCCTAAGGCAGCCTTCTAGAGCTGAGTTTGAGGGCCATCTGCCTACCACCAGGTTTGGGCAACATCCGTGGCAGGTAAGTCCCCCTGGTGGTGTGGCGCTTCCTCAGGCAGGCATTTTAAAGAGGGACTCGAGGCCGCGTGGACACATGACTTTAAGTGGCCAGAGGCCACTTAAACGGGAAACGCTAGAGCGTTTCCCGTGCAGAGGGGAGATGGAGGCATTAGGTACAGAATTCTGCTGTCCTCACCTCGAAAAGCTTCTTGGGTCTTACCCAAGGACCAAAGCCATAATATAAAATCATAATAGGGGGCTGGGGCTTCCTTGGCCATTTGGGGTGGACAGGGGTATTTGTGAGGTTCATCTGCTTCAGAACTAGCCTGATATGAACCTCCCCTCTCTGTCTCACTGACCATTGGCTATACAGACAGTTGGCAGATAGATAGACACAGACACACACACACACAGACAATTGCAAAGGGCTGGGCCCACTTGTCTAAATATTTACTTTATCCTCTGCACATTTGAGTTTCTCAATAGACGTCCATTGGATCATTGATTTTGCTCAACTCATGGAAGACCCATGGCCGTGAGGGGCCCTTCACCTCCTCACTGACTTGGTCAGCTGGTCAGTTGATTCTGCCTGATAAGTCCCAGTGATTCACAAGTGCTTGTCTGTTTTCTTAACAGATGATGGGTTACCCACTCTCAGAAGGCAAGCTGGACCAGGAGGAGGCCACATCGCTCCTGTGGAAGTCCTATTCAATTGTTGTAAGACTCTGGGGGAATCATGGGAACCAGCTGAGACCCCAAGAGGGGTGAGGACTCACCTCACATCACAGAGCACTTGAATGGCAGATTGAGGGCTGGGCCTGGGGGGTCTCTGCCCCGACCCCTCCGCCTTTCTCCTCCCAGCACCCGGGGACAGGAGTTCACAGGGAGAGAAACTCCCCATTAACTCAAGTCTTCCTCACGGGCTGGGGGAGGTGTGTCTGTCTCGGAGGTGGGGCAGGGAGGAAACGGTCACTTTTATTCCTGACCCCTTTCAGAACGTCCCTGAGGAACTGACTGCAGCGGCCACTGAGAAGTACTTAGGAGGGACAGACGATCCTGTCAAAAAGAAAGACCTGTTCCTGAAAATGATGGCAGACTTGATCTTTGGTGTCCCTTCTGTGAGGGTGGCCCGTCACCACAGGAGTGAGTTGAAGAGAGTGGGCAGGGAGGGACGGCCATCCAGCAGCTTCCGGTCAGTCTTGCCCACCCCCAGCAGGGAAAGATACGTGGGAACAGCTGGGGGTCAGCCCTCTGAGGCTGATCCCAGAAGGCCTGGGGCGGGGGGGCTATCCTGTTTTGGTTTCTGCCCGAATCAGACTGAGAGACAAGGACCTGAACTCAAGGAGGGCAGGAGCTCAGGGCAGGAAAGGAGCAGTGACATGGGGAGAAGGAAGCCAAGCAAGTGTCCGCAGGGGCCAGCGGAGCCGGGGGGCGCACTGGGGAAGAAAAGGTAGACTCGTCTTGGGACTGTCCCGCTAAAGGAGGTACAGGATAAGTACCCCGACTGGTTGAAGCCTGTCCCCAAGGGTCAGTCATTCCCTGGCACTGTGACAGGCTGCCCACTCACCAAAGCCCAGTGGTCAAAGGCCTTGGACCAAGAGCTACAGATCCCAAAGGCAGTGGTCAAGCTGGCATACCCAGCAGCTTCCACTCTAGGGGTTCCTTACTGGACGCTGTGGTCATAGGGCGAATCCTAGACGCGTCCTGCAAGAGTCCAAAGCCAGAGCTAACTGCAAACTCACTTATTAACTAGTGGAACTGGAGAAGAATGGCTCAGAATGGTCAGTTTTAAGGTCCTCATTGGTGCTTGACCTTGACGCAACCGCTTCATGAGTGAATTGCAGAAGCACAGAAGGTTCGCTTGTTCCAAACAACACTTCCCGCTCGACCAAAGACGCCATGATGGAGGGCAGGTTAGGGAGACCATTTAGCACATTACACCCTCCTGTTGGGGTGGCATATAATGCTGTTGTTTTGTGGACAAGCATTTCACAACATGAAGAAATGATGATTGGCTTCCCACATAATATATGCATTGTTATCCCAGCTTATACACACAGGAGAGCTGTGTGCTGATATAGTGGCCGCAGGGTCTCTGAGTGGTGGATTAAAATGATCCTGTTGCTCATTTTCCTTTTTCCCAAGTTTGTATTGTATCCAAGTGGGGAAGTTGTACATGTTCTCCACCAGCCTGACGCGGGACCCAGCCTGTCCCCAGAAGTCCCCATCTGTGGGGACCGTGATCTCTGCGAAGCTCCCAGTTTCCCCCAGCTGGGTGGCCCAAAGTTGGCCCCCAAGGAACAGGAGGGGCAGTGCCAGTGATGTCATCAGAGGAAACCTGATATGTCCTGGGGTTGGAGAGGAGGGCAGGAGCCAGGCAGGCAGGAAGGAGAGAGGCCTTGTCTTTCTTGCCACTCCCTCCCCCTCCCTGGCCAAGCAGGAAGTGAGATAAGTGAGGTGACAGAAGAAACCCTGAGCTTGTGTTTTCCCAAGATTCAAGTGGCAGCCTGTCACCTTTGTGCACAAGTTGTGTTTAAATATCTGCACCTCAGGCCAGCCCCTGGGAGCCCATCCTCCTCCTCAGAGTAGGTGAGGAAGGTGGGACATGATACAGGTCAGAAGACACCTGTTGGCTGCAGTGTTCTCCATAAGGATGCGAACCAGGGAGGGATCAATGTGCTACAGCAGCGTAACCTCTGTAGATATGCTGTCTTAGTGCGCTGCGTGAGTAGACAAGGCAGTTAGGAGGTGAGTTGGCCCACGGCCCTGTAATGAAAGTTGACTGGGTTCACCAGGGTTTCATTGTTTTTTATTCAGCCATATTCATCCATCCATCCATTCATTCATTCACCCATCCATTCATTATCCATTCACCCATCCACCCACCCACCCACCCATCCACCCACCCATCCATCCACCCACCCACCCACCCATCCATCCATCCACCCATCCATCCACCTATCCATCCACCCACTCACCCACCCACCCATCCATCCATCCATCCATCCATCAAATACATAGCCCAAATCCTAGCTCCATTCAGCCAGCTATGCACCCTTCAGCAATCCCAGGGCTTACCCCAGACTCTGCTGCTCTATTATGCTGATCACCAGGGGTAGAGGCTTGTCAGGCCACATGGTGTCTGCACAGGGCTGGCACTGAGACAGGCAGTGGCTACTGCTGTTGCTGTTGTGTGCTCAGGCCTCGTTGTGCCCCAGTTTCCATGGGTGCCCCAGGGCCCTGAGATCTGATGGCTCCCGGGGTGCCTCTGGTAGATGAATTGTGTGTGAACTGTGTCTTCTCAGATGCTGGAGCCCCCACCTACATGTATGAGTACCAGTACAGCCCCAGCTTCTCATCAGAACTGAAGCCCAAGGTGTCAGACCACGGGGATGAGATCTTTTCGGTCTTCGGAGCCCCATTTTTAAAAGGTAATGAGCCCTGTTGACTGCAAGTATGGAGTGAGGAGATCTGGGTCCCTCATTTGATGGTCTTGGGCAAGTTCCTCCTTCTCTTTAAGTCTTGGTTTCCTGAATTCACCATAATAGATTTTTTTTAAGATTTATATTTATTTAAGCATACAAGAACTGGGGTACAGGCCAGAGGGGCACGGGGTGGGGGTGGGGATTCAGCAGAGACAGAGTGGGGAGCAGAATAGGCAGATCAGTGAAGCACACTGCTGAGGGGAGCAGTGGGGAGACAGGTCTGCTGTGCCATGTGGGTCACCCCTGGCAGGGTTTGGGCACTCCTGCTACAGTAGCTGCAGGCAGCTTCCCAGTGCTGCGCTTTAACCCGTTGCAACAACAGGGAGGCCCTGAATTCACCATAATAGGTTTAATGACAAAGGGTTTCAGCCTTTTCCTGTTTTGACGTGCATGGTGGAGAATGTGTAGGGATGCGCCCCCATTCACGGCCATGCTAGGAACCAGGTGTGGGGATCTGTTACCCCTGCCTCCCACTCACAAGGGGCGGCAGTGTGTGAGTAAGAGTCAGGTTAGAATTGGCATTGACCTTGAATCAGGACCAAGGTATGTCTATCCATCCATCTAAAATTCCTGTTAAGTCCTCCCTGGTAGCACAAGGAGTTAGGTCTCGGCACTATGAAGCAATCAGCAGCCCCTGCAGCACGAGTTCGATCCCCAGCCAGGGAGGGACCCCTAGGGCGCAGCAGACCTCTCCTGTCTCCCCGCTGCTCCCCTCAGCAGCATATTTCAGTAGATCCACCTGTTCTGATCCCCACTCAGTCTCTAGCAAGTTCTTCAGTGTTCCTGCCCCCACCCAGGAAACACGCTTCGAGTAGCAAGACTTTATTTTTTCTTCCTCCCCACAGAGGGCGCCTCTGAAGAAGAAATCAAGCTCAGCAAGATGGTGATGAAATTTTGGGCCAACTTCGCTCGGACTGGGTGAGCCTGGTGGCAGAGGTGCTGGGGGCAGTCGGGGGGCTCAGAGCACAGCCACTGGAAGGGGTTGCTGTGACTGTTGGATGGTCAGACTCCTGGCCGTGTGACCTCTGACCCTGACCTCTGACATGAGTCTCCTGTTTGGACAGGCTCCCCGGAAGTGGTGTGTTCCCCGTGCCTGGAGGTGGGCGGGGGTCAGGGGTCCCTGCCAGTCTCAGGGGTGGCTGGGAGCACACAGCAGATCTAGGGAGCTGTGTTTGATTCTGTCCCCAGGAACCCCAACGGGGAGGGGCTGCCCCACTGGCCAGCATATGACCAGAAGGAAGGGTACCTGCAGATTGGAGCCACCACCCAGGCAGCCCAGAAGCTGAGAGACGAGGAAGTGACTTTCTGGACCCAACTACTGGCCCAGGCGGCACAGAAGCCACCACACACCGAGCACGTCGAGCTGTGAGCAGGAGGCCCCCTGGCCTCGCCACCCTGGGCCCAGTTGGGGTTTCTCCCGGCCTCGCCGCCCCCGGCCCAGTCGGGATTTCTCCCGGCCTCGGCACCCTGGGCCCAGTCGGGGGTTTCTCCTGGGCTCATTTATGGGCCAAAGAGGTGAATTCTCACGGAGACTGGGCAGTTACCTGTGGGTAGGGCACAGCCAGGGACAGAAGCTGACACACATCTGGCCTCAACTTGGGGAATAAATGTTCTTCTGGAGACCACGAGTGGCTGTGTCTTGGGTTGGATTAGCCCACCCTCCTCAGGAAAAGCAAGGCGAAGACAGAGCCCAGGAGCAAGGAGGCACCCCTGCGCTGCTGCGGGGACTCTGGAGCCGCTCGGTGTCTCCCCGAGAAAATACAGCACTGCGCAGTGTGTGTGCCCCTAGTAATGGAACCCCAGGGGTCTAGTGTGAAGCCTCCCCACCCCCAGCTGGAAGAGGAGGGGAAAGGGCGTCAGGGGAGAACAGCTTGCATGGACATGTTGGTGGTGGCCTCAGGGGTCAGCACCAGTGGCCAGAAGAGGGCAGCATAGCACAAACCCCAGAGAGCTCCAGAAGGGGGAGGAAGCTGGGATATGCTCTCTCTCTTTTTTTTTTAAGTCTTATTTATTTGTGCACACAGAACTGGGGTACAGGCCAGAGGTGCAGGGGCTGAGAGGATTCACCGGAGACAAAGTGGGGAGCAGAACAGCCTGACTGAGAAGTACACTGCTGAGGGGAGCAGCGGGGAGACAGGAGAGGTCTGCCGCGCCCTGTGGGTCACCTCCGGGGCGGGGATCGAACTCCCGCTGCAGTGGCTGCAGACAGCTTCGTGTTGCTGCGCTTTAACCCATTGTGCTACCAGAGAGGCCCAGATAGTCTCTCTCCATGGGGGTTTCTCCTGTCAACACCATGACGCCTCAGGTTTTAGCCCTGAGGAAGGTCCCAGGAGCCCCAAGTGTACCCCCCCCCAGCTGCAGAGGGCACACGGAAGACCCCTATCAGCATCCATGTGGAGGAGATGCAGACTGGGGCTGTTACCCGAAGTTGTTGGTGGAACTTTGGAGACCTTGGCCTTCAAGGGGCTTCTCAGGCCTCACTGCCAGCCACCCGCTGGTCCCCAGGCAGCAATGGCATGTTTTCCCGTGACACACGCTCCTTCCTGGCCCACTGCGCCTGCCTGCAGCCGCCGCCCACACCCCCCTTCCCCCACCAACACACACACACCCCGCTGTATGCTGCTCTAGGACAGAAAATGAAAATAACAACTGCTAATAAGAAAAGGCAAGAAGGATGAAAGAAACAAGCCACAGAGGCCGGCAGGCCCCACGAGCTGAGGGGCCTTGCCTTCCTGGGTCCCCAGGGCATCAGCTGAGTGGCTTCTGGAGACGCTCGTGCGGAGACGCTCGTGCCCAGGCCTGGGCTGATTTGATTCTGTTGGCCTGGCAGGGGCCTGAGGGTCAAGACCTTCGCAGGCCTCCATGTTTACGGGAAGCCAAGGTGAAAGCCACAAACGCAAGGGCGGGGACCCTTTGTGCAGTCCAGATGGCAGGGCCCCACACGGAGGGGTGTCAAATGCACCCCAAGTGCACCAGCAAGCGAGTACAGGGGGCCGTGTGCCTGGCCCTTGTGACGCAAGACCCCCGGATGTTTCCGGGCTCGGGGCCTGTGGGAAGAAGGCAGGAAACCAGGACAGCAGCTCCTCAGCCAGGCCTAGCAGACCCTGGAATGTTAGGCACAGGATGGGCCCCCAAGGAAGCCAGTGTTGGGGCTCCTTTTGCCAGCTCCCCTGCAACAGAGCCGCACTCCGCTCAACTGGACAGCCAGCTTCCTGGCCATGAGCTCCGCCCGGCCTCTGAGCCCTGTGGGCCCACGTGCTCGCTGTGGCCTCCACCCCCACCCCCTCTCCTGAACTTGGCTGTCATGCTTGCTTGAGTCGTCTCCAAAGGTCTGACGGGCTGGCCAGTCCCCTCCGGGACAGACTGTCCTGGCCAGGGGCTGGATCCCCGCCCACTGGGCTCTCCGGGCTGGGTGCCTGCTCTGCTTGACCAGGCCCACGGAGCCCAGCAGGCAATGCCCTTGGGAAGGGCAGCCCTGGTTTCACTCCGGCCGTCCAGCTGCTTCAGGAGCCATGTTTGATGGGGACTCTGACCCTCTCTGGGTTTTCGTCCAGACTGGAGGCCCGGTCGCCTCTGTTCCCAGATGCCTCTGGGACCTACCTGGCCACCTGAGGTGCACAGGGAGGCTCCTGCCAGCCACACGAGCAGCCACATTCTGGGCACCCCCAGGAAAGCCACAGCTTGATCACGAAGTCTGCCTGCCAGGTCACCTTTCACCGTCCCATTGTACCACCCCCTCCCAACATCTTTCAGGACTCAAACCTATGAGAGCAGAAGCCAAGAACTGACTCTGATTTCCTGTGTCCTGCTTGGACATTACTTTCCCATGAGGGCAACATTGAGGCCGGAGGTGACTCAATAGGGACAGTGCAGGGACACAATGAGAGGTGGGGTGACAGTTCCTGACTGATTTTCCAAAATGTTCGCCTCGCACCCTGCAACCAACAGGCTGTCAATCAGGGACGGCCTCCTGACCTAGAGTATCAGAGACCAGGTGGGAGGCTGAGCAGCAACTCCTCCCCAGCTCCTTCACCCTCCACAGCTGCAAAAAACCTTCTCTCTCTTACCACGAACTTGGGGTCTCCTGCCCAATGGCAACCCTGCTCATGGAGGAAGCTCATGGTGTGTCTTCATAGCCCTGACGGCCCAGAAGGTCCCCACCCCGCATGGGCCCAGCCTTCCATCACTGGTGGGCGAGAGTGAGCGGGGGGTGAGGGGGGCCCTTTCGAAGCTCCCCATCAAGCATGCAGCCCCTGGGGGCAGCTTGTCCACCACCAACATCTCCACTTGCCTGACAAGCCTGGAGCGAGGAGAGGGCTGCGTCTATGGGGCTGAGGCTCAGCGGGACGGAGGTTCTGTCAAGGTCAGACCGGCGGTCATCACAGTTCAGGTCTTGGGGCCCAAAGCCCAGGTGTGTCCATCTGCGTGGCACCAGGAATGAAAACACAGGTGAGCTTTCCACGTTGGGGGGGTGAGGGGGTCCTTGGGGTCAAGGCCAAGACCAGATCCATTGTCAAGGGCCCCTACAAGTGGCAGTAGATGGACAAACTGCCTGATACCAAGTATCGGAGGTTCAGGCCCAGACTCCCAGCCGGGACCGGCGCCCAGGCTGCAGGGTCGCGCTGAGGCCCCCACTGGGCCACACGGGCTGGTGTCTCACGGAGCCACAGCAGGGGCTTCCCAGATGCTAGACAAGCAAGTGTGGAGGCAAGTTCATTTAGAGAAAAGAAACGTTTATTGAGGAGAAAAGGACTAGAAATAAAGTGGGGCTTCCAGGCCGGTGACCCAGGCCAGGGAGGGGCAGGGAGGCGAAGTGGAGCCGAGCCTCGGGGATCCTCACCTTTCCCTGGGTCCTTCTCGGTGGTCTCAGTCTCCGCCCTGTTGTCTCTGTGCCCAGAATACTCTGTCCCAGCACTTACCTCCACATGCTTTTATCATTCTCATTCTGGAATGTACTGTTCCCCCTGGTCCTGGGGCTTTTGATTTGTTCCCTTGGGAATGTGTTGCTCTTATCTCTGGAGCTTCTTTAACTTCCTGAAGTGCCTGCCTGGAATGTCCCTAGCTTGCCCTGGGCTCACAGCCAGCCAGAGCATCTCTGCAGGGTGGACATCAGCCTGAATTCAGCGCTCGGCTCACTGTATCTGTGACTAGTCAGAACTACAAGTAATTGGATGTCTGTCAGTTGTCTTCATAAACAGGTAGTTTTTCATACTAATTCAAACATATTAATCATGCACAGCACACTATCAGGTGAATATTTGGTATCAATCCCATGAAGCTTAACACCAAGCCCAGGACAATCAAAGTGTGAAAAACAGGCCGGCTACATAATCTGCTGTGCAAAATAAAAAATGCACAGCAACTTTAAAAATGACAAACAATTTCAAGATGATGACACTAGAGCATCAAACCACTGTGCAGCCGGTCTGAGAGCCGGTTCTTGTGTGAGGACACAGGTCTCAGGTCCATGAAGGGGCCCAGAGCAGACAGGAGACAGAGCAGAGACAGGAACATTTGCAGACAGGTGAATAAGCTTCGGAGCAGAGCGATTCTGTCCTCCACACAGGACACTTTAAAAATCCTTATCTGGGGCCCTCCCTGGTTGCCCAGAGGGTTACAGCACAGCACTAAGAAGCTAAAGCCACTTCAGCATGAGTTCGATCCCCACCTGCCCCGGGGGGTGACCCACATGGCGGCAGACCTCTCCTGTCTCCCCGCTGCTCCCCTCAGCAGGGTACTTAAGTCAGTCAGCCTGTTCTGCTCCCCGCCGTGTCTCTGGTGAATCCTCTCACTGCCCCTGCACCTCTGACCTGTACCGCAGTTCTGTATGCATGAATAACACAAATAAATCTTTTTTAAAAAATCCTTATCTGGGTTGATCCCGATCTCACATTTCCAGCCACGGCGCCCATTGAACTGACGACTCTCTGCTGCCCTCTTGTGGCCAGTGCGCGTATAACCACCCCGCGGGAGGGCCGCGAGTCCCTGCCCAGCGCCCCAGCAGCATCCCTGGGTGCACAATAGCGACTGTGCCGGCCGGCCTGGAATAGCATTCACACCCGTCTCTGGGTTTTTGCAGCCATCCCAGCTCAGCTTAGATGGGAATAAGCCCAAACTGAAGCGAAAACCCCTCAGAGGCCTCCGCAGCCTCCGAGACAGTAAATCTGATCCCCAACACCCGGCAAAGGGTCCCTGGTGTGTTCACCTAGGACCAGCCGGCTGCAGCTGAGCCACAGCTGCGGACACGCGGGTGAGCCATTAAGGTCAGCTGAGCCACGTGTGGACTGGCAGAACCTCCCCGGTGGCCCACGGGTACGTGGGTTAAACTGCTGTGGACACTAAGCCCTGCGCCCCAGGAAGAGCCAAGGGCACTGAGAGACCTGAGAAGCTCCGGGGGGATCCCTTGGCTCCCGGGGGCAGGGGCGTAATCTCCAAAAATGCTCCGGCCGACCATCCACGGAGAG
>NW_004567140.1:4887672-4893760 GCF_000260355.1 Condylura cristata | reverse complement strand
CCCCCAGGGAGGGCCCTTGACTCCTGTCTGTTGGAATGTGGCCCTGTGAAATAGAGACCAGGATCCTCTCTGGTGGCGCAACAGGTTTAAGTGCAGCATTAAGAAGCTGGCCACAGCCACCGCAGCGCGAGTTCCATCCCAGGCCCCTGGGGGTGACCGACACGGCGCGGCAGACCTTTCCCGTCTCCCCGCTGCTCCCCTCAGCCGTGGACTTCATCAGTCGGCCTGTTCTGCTCCCCGTTCTCTCTGGTGAATCCTCTCACCCTCTGCACCTCAGGCCTGCACCCCAGCTCTGTGTGCATAAATAAATAAGTCTTTAAATAAGTAAACAAATGAATAAATGCTTCCTTAGCAGCACACCATCTGTCTCTCCCGGCAAACCATGAATTTCTCTCACACAGGGGACTTTGTACTCGCTGGGTCCTTTCGGGCGCATAGTAGGACCGGCAGTGATGTTGAGCAGTGGATGCAAACTGGTGAGTAAGTCCACCCTGGTGGCCACAGAATCCATCTCCTTTTAGTTTTGTTTTGTTTTGTTTTTAAGATTTATTCATTGATGCAGACAAGAGGTGTGGGGGTACAGGCCAGAGGTGTGGGGGTGAGAGGATTCACCGAGACAGAGTGGGGAACGGAACAGGCAGATGTATTGAGACACACTGCTGAGGGGAGCAGCAGGGAGACAGGAGGTCTGCCGCGCCCTGTGGGTCACTCCCTGGCCGGGGATCGAACTCAGGCCGCAGTGGCTGCTGATGGCCTCATCATGCTGAGACTTTAACCCCTTGGGTAACCAGGGAGAGCCGTAAAAGATTTTTTTAATGCAATTGAGGTCATTTTTGGAGATGTTGGGCTTGGAATGTGGAGTCCTTGGGTTCACTCTGGGAAAGGTTTCCCCAGAGCTCCCCTTTCACCAGCACTGGCGAGATCCCAGGTGAGTTTCTCCACAGCACAGAGACAGTTATATCCAAAAGGGTAGATTTATTATAAAAGGAAGAAATAAAAGGCACTTGCCCAGACACCAGCGGGCAGGAAGCGCCCCCACGAAAGGCACAGGGTGGCTGGGGCTGCGAGGTCACAGGCGGGCAGCCCTGAGGAGAGCGGCCTCCGCTGAGGGCGGTCAGTGCAGGGAAGCCGCAGATCACGGGCAGGCAGGAGGCTGCTGACCCGCGGAGGGAGAGAGGGGGTGGACGGAGCCTCGGCACAGGCAGGCAGAGGAAGGCTGCCCCCGGTAAATTGCATGGTATCGCCTCCTTCCTAGGAGGGGCTCATTCCTCTGGAGAGTGGTCTGTGTTTGTCGAATACCTGTAGAATTGGAGAGGGACCAGAGATCCCACAGTGGCCCTCGATCTTCGCCTCACCTCCAGGCTGCAACCATGACACCCTAACAGAGCCTCATTCACCAAACAAGTGTGGCTTAGCTTTGCCTGTGGTCTGTGGTTTGCTCTGATTTAGTGAGGAGAACTAAGGGTCTGAGGTTGGACTGTAACAGGGGTCTCCAGGAAGAGAGGAGGGTCCAGGTTCCCTGCCCCACCCAAGGGAGGGTGGAGCTGAGCAGGGAGGAGAAGCTGGAGAGGAGACTGAGGAGGAAGTAAGAGAATGGAGAGTCAGAAGGTAAAGTGAGGGGACTGCATGGCGCAGAGACACGTGGAGAAGCGGCTCTGGCTTCTTGGCCCTGGACTGGGTGACATGGACGTGGGTGAGACCCGTGGGGAGGTGACTGTGGCAGTGTTTATCTTGATGTTGATGTTGCTCTTTTCCTCCCAGACTCGTCTGGCCATTGCTGACCCCTTTCCATGGGTCCCAGCCAGAAGGTGCTTTAGGCTTGTGTCGGGCTTTCAGGCCTTGCTTGGGCCTGTCCCTGTTGGGTGGACATCTACCCAGAGGGCGCGGGTAACTTTGGGTGTTCGATTTGGAAACTATATTCTCTGTCTTTTCTGTATTGCACACTCATTGCATTAAAGTTCCTTTCCCTGAACTTGTTTTGATGAGGCGGATGGTAAAACCTATTTAGAACAGGCAGGTTTGGGGGTTCGGTGGTACCCCTCTCTCCCTACCCTGGAACACTGTGATGGAAGGAATTTTGGTCACCCGTAGCTGAGTCAAAAGGACCATGGCTGCCTCTTTCTTTAGAAAGGAGGATGGAGAGAGCGCCTGGGCTCACTCTGCTCCTCATTCCCACAGCTTTTATGAGCAGAAAGAAGAAAGTTACAAAGCAAGATCCAGGATGCGCAGAACCAGAGAACAATGACTCTTGTTCTTATTGTGAGTGTTCGGCATGCTCTGTGCCTTCATGGCCAGGACAGGCTGAATGTTTCTTTCCTAATCTAGTTGTTCCCAGCCCTAGTTGGCTGATACCAGAAAGAACACCCTGATCCCTACAGGGCCATTCTCCCCACGAAGGCTGCTCAGTCTTTTAACCGTGACCCGTCTTCCAGCCACGAACTTGGGGTTTTCCTTGTCCCCATGCTGCATGCTTTTAGGGGCCCCCAACAACTTTAATACAAGGACTGTACAATCCAAAAAAAGATGAAGAATATAGTTTGCAAATCAGTCGCCCACATTACCCTTCCCCTGGTGGGTAAATGTTCGTCGAAACAGGGTGGTCTGGAAACAGGGCTACAGACACCCAAAAACCTGCCTCTCAGGTCAGCTCTTCCTGCCCGCTTCTGTCTATGCAAGAGTCTTTGGCTCTTCTGTGCTTTTCGTAAAGTCCAGGCACCAGCCAAGCACAGGCACAGGGAAGGAGCAGTCGCCCCAAGCAGAAGCAGATACTCGGGAGTGATAGTCGCATAACTTGTTTGTCACCACCGGCTAATGCAAGCCCTGCCCAGGCAGAAAAATAAGTTCAGTTCCAGTTCCTTGTCAACGTTTTCCACCCGGCCTTCCCTGGTGGCACAAGGGGTTAAAGCTGGCCTCAGCCACTTTACCATGAATTTGATCCCCAGCCAAGGAGAGACCCACAGGGCACAGCAGACCTCTCCTCTCTCCCCGCTGCTCCCCTCAGCAGTGTGTTTCAGTCAGTTCTGCTCCCCACTCTGTCTCTGGTGAATCCTCTCACTGCCCCTGAACCTCTGGCCTGTACCCCAGTTTTGTACACGCATAAATAAATAAATTTTAAAAAATAATTTTCCCCACCCAGCCAATTCTCCCCCTTCCTAGGCCTATAAAGACCCGGCCTGCCCTTCCCTCAGCGCGACTTCTCTAGCCTCACCTCTCTCTGGGGTCAGTGAAACGCACCCCGGAGCGCAGAAATACATGTACTTTTGATTTTACTGGCCTCACTATCTCTCCAGATCCTCCCTACTGTGTTGAACCTTTCACTTTTCCCTAATAAACCTACTCTTTAAATAGAAACAACTCTGGTTCGTGGAAAAACTCACCTGGGAAACTTACCAGTGCTGGTGAAAATGGAGCTCTGGTAAAACCTTTTGCAAAGTGAACCCAAGGACCCCGCTCTCCCAACCCAAAGACTGCAAAAAAGCGACATGGTGACCAGGCTGGAGCTTGCCTGCACTGACCTCCCTCAGCAGGAACAGCTCTTGTTCCAGGGCTGTGAACCCGCCACCGCATGTCCGTCTCCTAGCAAATCTTCCCCTTTTCGCACAGCTTTCTATCCACTTGTGTCTGTGCAAGAGTGTTTCCTTCTCTGACTTTTCATGATAAACCCTCTCTGGATGTAATAAATATCTCTGTGTTGTGAGGAAGCTCGCCAGTGCCCTGAAATGAGGGCTCGGCTGAAACTTTTCCTAGGGTAAACCCAAAGACCCCACTTTCTGACCCATATCCCAAGTAAAGACTTCAAGAGGATCACCAGAGACACAATGGGGGGCAGAAACAGGGGATCCACTGAATACACTGTTGAGGGTATAACAGGGGTCCCCAGGAGAAGGGGAGGTTCCAGGTTCCCTGCCCCACCCAGAAGTAGGGTGGAGCTGAGCAGAGAAAAAGGAGAGAAGAGAAGGAATCTGAGGAGAGGAGGAAGGAAGCAGGATGGAGAGCCAGAAGGAGCCGAGGAAGCCACAGGGAGCAGCGAGCATGTGATGAGGAAACCGGGCTTGTTTCTGGCCCTGGACTGGCTAAGGCAGATGTGGGTGAGAGGCCTGTGGGGAAGTGACTGTGGCAGCGTTTATCTTGATTTTGATGTTGCTCTTTTCCTCCCAGATTCGTCTGGCCATTGCTGACCCTTTTCCATGGGTCCCACCAGAAGGTGCTTTAGTCTAGTGGCAGCTTTCAGGCCTTGCTCTGGGCCAGTCCCTTTTGGGTGGACTTTTGCCCACGAAGGGATGGGTCACTTCAGGTGTTTGATTTAGAGGTTATATTCTTTGTGTTCCGTATTGTATATTCACTGTATTAAAGTCCCTTTGCATTAAAGTTGTATGTGTTTGTCTTGACGCGGCGGATGGCAGAACCTACTTAGAGCAGGCAGGTTGGGGGCTTCAGGGGTGCCCCTCTCTCCCTGTCCTGTAACAAAGGGGGAAGTGAGGAGACAGGTAGGGTCTGCTGCGCCCTGTGGGGGTCCCCTTGAACTCAGGCCCTGGCAGTGAAAGCTCTGAGACAACCCCTGGGGCTCCAGGGAAGCCCCTTAGGTCCTAATTCCAAAGGACACATTTATTAGGAAAAGGAAAGGGGAAGACGGGCTCAGATACTAACAGGAGGAAAGAGCAGCTGAGGCTGTTTTGAAGGAGAAAACTGGGTGAAAAGAAACGCCCCCAGGTCTGGCAGAGGAATGACGCAGGGTGGAGGGGACAGAAGGGCCCTTAGGCACCAAATGGAGAGCAAGGCAGGGCGCCCCCCGGTGTGAGGTTGGGAATGCCCAGAGCGGAGTGGGGGGGGAAATACCATGGGAGTGGTGAGGAACTACTTCGTGAGGTATCTGGGGCCACTGCCAGATGATCCTGAGCGTGCTTTTGAATGCAAACCCTTTGCCTTTGGAACGGCTTGCAGAGATTCTAGGTTAACAGTTTTTCCGGAGAGGTGAATGGCGTGGGCCTGGTGGGCGTGGCCGTGGGCGTGGCCGCCGGGAGCTCGCCCCGCCCACCCGCGCAGGCGCGCTACCCCGCTCGCGCTTCCCACCGCGCTGCGGGGTCCAGCCTCGCGCTCTGCGCCGCGCCGGGTCCCTGGGACTCGGGGAGCAGTACCGGCCACTCTGAGCCCCGTTTCTCAGGACCCAGCGGGGAGGCTCCATCTGCCCTCGGATCTGGGAGCCTGTGGGCGGGGAAAGGACAAGGTGAGCCCAGTGAGGGGAAAGTGGCTCACTGGGGAGGACAAGATGTGAAAACTGGGGGGCCTTTGGAAGTTCATTGTGGGGCCTGGAGGAACCAGGGGCTCGGGGTCACTCCTGCGCGTGCCCCGCGGTGTCCCCGTCCACTGACTGACGAGCGCGCCTGCCCGGGTTTGCTCCCGGCTCCCGTCACCTCCATGGCGCCCGCGGCGCGGGGTCTCGGGGCGTCTGTCCTGTTCCGCCGTCGGTGTGTGTCACCCCTGTAGGCGGACGATCAGTTTTGGGGAGGCGGTGTGGGCTTTCCTGGGGTCGGCATCCCCCGCCCAGGTCCCGCGGGCAGGAGCGCAAAGGCAGGTGCAGACCCCAGACTGGGCTGCTGCCCCTGCTCCCTCCAGGGCGCCTGCCCAGGGGGCGCCCGTCTCCCCGCCCCGCTGTGGCCCCGGGGGTGGACACGGAAGGGTTAACACGGGGCGCCGCCTCGGGGTCTCGGCGGACTTCTCACAAAGGAGGTTAAGTCCCCTGGGCTTCCTCCGGCCCCAGCCGGGTTGGGGGTGGGGGGCAAGTTAGGATGGAGGTTCCCTCCCGCCCAGAACCTTGGCACCCTAATGCCCGGGGCTCACTCTCACTTTCCCTGTCCTTATTGTTAGAAAGAGGAGGCCGCGGGTATGACTCCAGCGGGCTTCACTGGACGGGGTGAGGGACGACTCCCCTTCAGGCGGACGGTCTGGGAAATGGGGAGTGTGGGTCTGTAAAGGGTCAGGCACAGAAGGGATTTTTTGCCGGTGCCAACAGAAGGGGGCTCTTCTGCCGCAGGGGGTGCGCTGGAATTCAGAGCGGGGCGCAGGGGTGTCCACTGCCCGAGGCTTCCGC
>NW_004567140.1:4880287-4886812 GCF_000260355.1 Condylura cristata | reverse complement strand
CAGAGACAGAGTGGGGAGCAGAACAGGCAGATCAACAAAGTACACTGCTGAGGGGAGCAGCAGGGGGGTCAGGAGAGGTCTGCCGCGCCACGTGGTCACCTCCCAGGCAGGCGGGAATCGAACTCATGCAGAAGTGGTTTAGCTTCTCAGTGCTGTGCTTTAACCTGCTGTGCCACCAGGGAGGGCCCTCTAAAGAGATTTTTACCATGCTAGTTCACGCTTACGCAGGTTCTGAATCAACAATCTGAATTCAAGCATCAAACAGTGAAGAGCAAACAGCGAGAACTGGACTGAGGGGCTTCGACATATTCATCTCCAAACATGACCTCACAGAGGGTGACGTGGGCATTGTTGCATGACCAGACTGGACAGGATCATCTGCAGCGTCTTCCAGTGACGGGTTCTGTTGCTAAACACAACTTGGTAAATGTTGCATTGGGCCACACTGCACTGCCACAGAAACAGGAGTCATGGAGCCAACTGTTGTGGCGGGGGCAGAACCTGACCTGTTCATGGGGTAGACAACAGGGCAGGAGGGCAAAGAGAAAAAAGTCAGGAGGCAGGAGTGTGGGCTTAGGCTATCTGGACTTCAGGGGAATGGAGTCTGCGAATCTGAATCGGATTTAAGAGCAGTTTGATGCCCCAAAGTTTGAAGACCAAATACCAGGTTTCTGACTCTTTGTTCCTGGTACCAATCTTTTGACCAAGTCATTCCGCTGAAATCATATATTTGTCATCTGCTCCCTAGGCGTTCCTGGTCATGCCTCTTGATGTAAATGCCATATCACAGGAGATTAAGCTTCCTGCTCTTGTTTAACTTAAGAGATGCCCCTGCAAGGTCAGAAGTTAATTGGGTGGGCCTAACGGATTTTGTACTGAAAAGCCGAATTGCATTACCAAAATGGCTGCTTAAGCAGGTCTTTAATTCCAGCAGACTCACAGATAAGGCTTTCCCAGAGTTGCCACAGTAGTGTGGTCACAGGGAACTTTGGGAAGCTCCTCCTTGGTGCAGGAACCATATGGGAATGTCTGAGGGTTGAGTCCGTGTGGGTCCTTCTATAGCTCCCCTTGTGTTTCTCTCACCTGACCCACATACTGGTGTTGGGCAGCAGGTTGTTGAAGGTTAGATTTGCTGGCACGTGTTTCCTTAGCCCTTCAGACCCATTCAGTGTAGCCCTAATCACTTTATTGCAAAGCTCACTAATAGCCCATGTCTCACACTGTTGGTTTCTTAATCATCTGCTATATTTGATTATACCATCCATGGTCTTCTGGAAATTCCTTGACTGTCAGCTTTTGTCTCAGCCTCAATGGCAATTCATTCTCTTTTTCCCTCAGTTTTTGTCTTCCCTTTGTTCCTGAATGCCATCCTTGACGTGATCTTCATACTCTGGAGTTCGTCAGCCCTCTGTGGGCTGCAGGGCACAACTACTTCCCTCCAGCTTGGGCCACATGTCCAATCTTCATGCCACAGGTTCAATTCCAGGTTGATGCTCTTTTTGTAGAGTTCCAGAAGACACTTCAAGCACAACAAATGGGATTTCAAGAATTGTAGCATTTCACAAAGTTTTAGAAGTTATTTTTTTTCTTTTTTTTTTTAATTTATTTATTTATTTGTGCATACAGAACTGGGGTACAGGCCAGAGGCTCAGGGGCGGTGAGAGGCTTCACCAGAGACAGAGTGGGGAGCAGAACAGGCAGATCTACGAAGTATACTGCTGAGGGAAGCAGTGGGCGGGTCAGGAGAGGTCTGCCGCGCCATGTGGTCACCTCCGGGGCAGGCGGGAATCGAACTCATGCGGAAGTGGCTTCAGATTCTCAGTGCTGTGCTTTAACCCGCTGCGCCACCAGGGAGGGCCTCACAAAGTTTTAATGATGACCTTCACGGTCACATTTAATCGCATCTAGTGAAAATCCTGGTGATTTGTTCTGTTAACTTTGAAAGTTTTTGCATTGATGCTTGTGAGCAAATACAGTACCTTCCTCTTTTATATCAGAATTAGCATCCTTGACCAAACTGGAAGGATGTTTTGGCTCAGTGACCAGGCTCTAGCCCCTGTAAGCTATCCTACTAGGCAAAATGTGGGCGTGGCTGTAGGACAGCCTGGCTGTGAGAAAGCCCAAGGAGACAGTGAGAGATGCTTGAACAAGGGTGAAGACAAAGGGCATATAATACTTTTCCTCTTTTTAAAGATTTACGTATTTGTGCATACAAGAACTGGGGTGTGAGCCAGAGATGCAGGGGTGAGAGGATTCACCAGAGACAGAATGGGGAGTAGAGCAGGTGGTTCTACTGAAATACACTGCTCGGGGGGGGGGGGGCAGGAGGCGAGACAGGAGAGGTCTGCTGCACTATGTGGCCACTCCCTGGCTGGGGATTGAACTCGCGCTACAGCAGCTGGTGAGAGCTTCATAGCTTATAGGTTAAAGTCCCTGCACCACCCTGGAGGCCCCAGGTAGGGTATTTCTAAGGTGATATCTCTACCACACAATATAGAGTACAAAGAATAGCACATCCTGTATAAGATAAAACACACAGTAACAAGCTCCCAGACTCCATTCTTCTGACCCAGACCACTGCCCTTACAGGGATGGTGTCATTTGAGGATGTGGCTGTGAACTTCACCTGGGAGGAATGGAAGCACCTGGACGATGCTCAAAGGACCCTGTACCAAGATGTGATGCTGGAGACATACAGAAGCCTGGTGTCCTCGGGTGAGTAACACTTCCCTGTGACTGCCCAGTGCAAGGACAGTTTTCTTTTTTAATATTTATTCATTTTATTTTTTCTTTTGCATACATAACTGGTATAGAGTACAGAGCTGCAGGGCTGAGAGGGTTCACCAGAAACAGAGAGGGGAGCAGAAGACTGTGAAGGGGAGCAGAAGACTATAAAAGGGAGCAGCAGGTCAGACCATGGCTGGACATTGAACTCATGCCACAGAAGTGATAGCGCTGAGACTTTACCCCTAGCTACAAGGCAGGTCCACAAGGACAGTTTCCTTCATGGTAAATATGCAAAGTATATGAAATTAGATGCTATTTTGTTTAAACTGAAATTTAATTCAAGAATAAAAATTCAATTAATAATTAAATTGCTTACGATTCCATGTGCATGACAATTCAGTGTACAGTTCTCTACTAGAGTCCAAAATTTGTTCTCATTAAACCCTTTTTTTTTTTAATGAATGTCAATTTATTTAAAAGAGTGATGTAAACATCTGCAGTGGTGTCTTCAGCCTCAGCTCTTAGCTCATTATGATGTAACTAACATGTTGAATGTATTAAATAATCCGGATGAATTGCTTGGGGATCCTCATTTTAAATGACCCCAAGTCTTACAGCCTTTACCGGTAGAGTTTTTCTTCTGATTCTCAGAATTGTATAAGATTTAAAGTGGTCCTGGAGCATGTTGAGGTTCTTGTCCTCTGTGCCTTTGACAAGTGGCACACACCTTCCCCAAAATTTCATCTTGGGCTGTTCAGTGTCATTCTAATTTGGACTTAGCACCAACTCTATTTTCACAGATGCCCCTTTATTATCTATATAAAAGCCATGGCTGCAGAGTGGTGTCCAGACCAACCTGGTCCATCATGAGCGGTCACAGTGGTGAGGCAGGAAGAGGAATTGGAATGAGACTGCCAGGGCAGCTGGGACCAAGTCTTCCACATATAAACAACCAAAAAGCCAAACAACTCTTAAAACTCTGCTATTGTCTAGTTTAAAAAAAAAGCATTTCTTTTTCTGTTGTCATTTTTCTTTTTTTAAAAAAAAGGTTTTGGGTTTTTTTTTTTTTCATTTTATGCCTACAAGATACTGGGGTACAGGCCAGACATGCGGCAGGGGAGTGGCAAAAGGATTCACTAGAGACAGAGTGGGGAGCAGAACAGGCAGGTTGACTGAAATACACTACTGAGGGGAGCCAGTGGGCAGGTCAGGAAAGGTCTGCCATGCCATGTGGATCACCTCTGGGTTGTCAGGAATCGAACTCATGCTGCGGTGACTGTGGATAGCTTCATAGTGCTACTCTTTAACTAGGAAGGGCCCTCTTGTCATTTTTCAAAGACCTAAAAACTCAGAATTTTAGTCAGAGTCCTTCATCAATTCTCATTAACAGGACTTTGTGTTACGAAACCTGAGGTGATCATCAGTTTGGAAGCAGGAGCACAGGCAAGGACTGCAGAGAACCTTCCTACAGAGAGCCTCTCAGGTCAGTCAGTGCATGCTTGGCAATGGGTGTGTGAAACGGTAAGTCCACATGGACCTGTTATCAGTAATGGCTTTCCCCAGGTGCAAGACTTTGGACACTGTCTCCTTTTGTTACGGGAGAGACTCCCTATGTTTGTAATGAATGAGGGAAAGCCTGTGAGATGTCCGTGTCCATTGCCAAAGAAAGGAGACTCACTCTAGAGATAACAACTAGGAGAAAAAATTTTTTTGAGAATCCAGCAAAATTGATTTTTCCATACATATTTTGAATAGACACATCGTAAATGTAATATAAGTGGGTATAATTTTAGCAACAAATTACAGCACACTCATTGTCACAGAACTCAGGAAGAAAAAAACTTCAATATGATGTATCTTATAAGAGTTTCTGTTCTAACTAAAGTTTTTAAACTGCAAACAGGTGAGCAACCTTATGAATGTTAGAAGACCTGTGCGATATCAACCCTTAATAAACATCAGAGAACCAGGAAAGAAACCTTATGAGGGTATAAAGTGTATGAAAACATTTTCCCGGGAGTCAACCCTGAAGAGACACAAAAGAACTCACAAAGAGGTGAAGCCCTATGAATGTAAAGAATGTAAGAAAACTTTTTTGTGGTGTTCAGCCCTCAAGAGACACCAGAACACTCATAGTAAATGTGGGAAATCATTCTTAAAGATGTCAGCCTTAAAGATGCACCAGAAAGCTCACACTAGTGAGAAACCCCCTGAGTATAAAAAATGTGGGAAAACCTTCTTGTGTCAGTCAGACCTTAAGGAACACCAGAGCACTCATAGTGGAAAACAATGCTACAAGATACTGGGGTACAGGCCAGAGATGTGGCAGGGGAGTGGCAAAAGGATTCACTAGAGACAGAGTGGGGAGCAGAACAGGCAGGTTGACTGAAATACACTACTGAGGGGAGCCAGTGGGCAGGTCAGGAAAGGTCTGCCATGCCATATGGATCACCTCTGGGTGATCTTTACATTCACCCTATGAATGTAAAGAATGTAGGAAAACGGTTTTGTGGCAGTCAGAACTCAAGAGACACCAGACCAGTCACACTGGAGAGAATCCCTACAAATGTAAGGAATGTGAAAAAACCTTGTGGCAGTCAACCCTTAAGAAACACCAGAGAACTCACACTGGAGAGAAGCCCTTTGAATGTAAAGAGTGTGGGAAAACATTCTTGTGGCAGTCAGCCTTTAAGAGACACCAGAGCACTCACATTGGGGAGAAACCCCACAAATGCAAAGAATGTGGGAAAACCTTCTTGTGGCAGTCAGGCCTCAAGAGACACCAGAGTACTCACACTGGAGAGAAACCCTACAAGTGCAAAGAATGTGGGAAATCTTTTAACAACAAGTCATATCTCAATGAACATCAGAGCACTCACACAGGGGAACAACCTTATCAGTGTCAAGAATGTAAGAAAAGATTTTACTGGCAGTCAACTCTCAAGAGACACCAGAGCATTCACACTGGAGAGAAACTCTACGGATGCAAAGAATGTGGGAAATCTTTTAACAACAAGTCATATCTCAATGGACATCAGAGAAATCACTCCGGAGAGAAACCCTTTGAATGCAAAGAATGTGGGAAAACTTTTTATTGGAAGTCATATCTTGATAAACATCAGATCACTCACATCGGTGAGAAATGCCATGATTGTAAAAAACGTAGGAAGTCTGACTTTTGTCAGACATCCCTCAAGAGACGCCAGGTAGTGCACATGGAAAAGAAACTCTATGAATGTAAAGAATGTAAGAAAACCTTCTGTGGCAGTCAGCCCTCCAGAGACACCAAAGCACTCACAGTGGAGAGAAAACTTATCATTATAAATGTGGGAAATTATTCTTCAGGCTGTCAGCCCTCAAGATACACCAAAGGACTCACATTGGAGTGAAACCCCCTAAGTGTAAAGAATGTGGGAAAACTTTCTTGTGGCAGTCAGACCTCAAGAGACACCAGAGCACTCACAGTGGAAAGAAACCCTATCATTGTAAATGTGGGAAGTTATTCTTCAAGCTGTTGGCCTTGAAGATACACCAGAGCACTCACACTGGAAAAAAAAGTCCCTGAGTGTAAAGAATGTGGGAAAATCTTCTTGCAGCAGTCAGCCCTTAGGAGACACCAGAGGATTCACACTGGAGAGAAACCCCACGAATGTAAGGAATGTGGGAAATCTTTCTTCAGGCAGTCAGATTACAAGACACACCAGAGCACGCACACTAGCAAGAAACCCTATCACTATAAAGAATGTGGAAAAACCTTCTTGTGGCTGTCAGTCCTCAAAAGACACCAGAGTACACACA
>NW_004567140.1:4837883-4851329 GCF_000260355.1 Condylura cristata | reverse complement strand
GCTGGAGCTCATGGAGTCTTGATGGGAGGCTGTGCCCTCTCCCCTCTGGCCGCCACACCGGAGGCGTCTTCCCCCGTCTCACCACAGAAACGCACAACACGCAAACACCCCACAAGGTTGTTCTCTACCCGACCAGGCTGACTCCGACTGCGTAGACCCCATGCGGGCCACACTGCTGAGGGGACAGAGGCGCACCCCAGCCCCAAGCCTGGCCAGCAGGGAGGAGAGAGCAGGTGGGGGAGGTGTGTGGGGCTGAACCCCCTCTCTGCTGCATCTGCTGGGCCAGGGGTCGCAGTTTGTGGCCTTCATTTCCTCAGAGCCCAGTTCACTTTGCTGATCCTGGCACGTGCAGGGTTTGTTCCCTGACTCTGCCCTTTCCACCTTTGGAGGATTAGAGTTCTCAACTCCCCAACTCAGCCCGGAGCCATCTGCAGACTCCCCTTTTCTGGGCTGGCCCCTCAAGGGTTGTGCCTGTGGGCATTCGGTTCCCTCCCCTGGTGTCCAGGTCTGCCAGAGGCCTTGTATTGTTACAGGGCAGGGAGAGGGGCACCCCTAAGCCCCCAAACCTACCTGCTCTAAACAGATTCTGCCATCCACCGCACAAGACAAAACATATAAGACTTTCATGAAAATGAACTTTAATACAGTGAGTATACAGTACGGAAGACAAAGAATAGTGTCTAAATCAAACACCTCGTGGGCAAAAGTCCACCCAAAAGGAATTGGCCCAGAGCAAGGCCTGAAAGCTGCCACAAGCCTAAAGCACCTTCTGGCCGGGACCCATAGAAAAGTATCAGCAATGGCCAGACAAGTCTGGAAGAAAAAGAGCAACATCAAAATCAAGATAAACGCTGCCATAGTCACCTCCCCACGGGTCTTACCCACATCTCTTTCAACCAGTCCTGGCCAAGAAACAAGCAGTTTCTTCACATGTCTCTCTGCACCATGTGGCTTCCTCAGGTCTCCTGGCTCTCCATCCTGCTTCCTTCTACCTCAGATTACTTCTCTTCTCTCCTTTTCTCTGCTCAGCTCCACCCTCCTTCTGGGTGGGGCAGGGAACCTGGAACTTCCCCTTTTCCTGGGGACCCCCCTGTTAATAGTATCATGGCAGTCGTGCATGGGCCAGCAGCTTGTTTGCCCCTGAACAGATGCCTCTTGCGTTCCCCTCATGCCTCTGATTTTCCCCGGGGTCCGCGGGTCTGAACAACGTGACTGTCCCGCTTCTCCAACAGGGTACAAGTGAGGGTCATGCCTCTGCCCACCTGCAGCAGTGTCTGAGCCCCAACATGGTCAAGGCGGCATGAGGGGCTGAGGTCCCTGACAAGGCTGTCCTTTCCGCCATGGGAGGCAGCCCCTCAGGTACCAGCTGGGCTTCCAGGAGGTCAGATTTGCCCTCTGGCTAGCCGGGCCTTGTTCTTGGTGTCACTCGGCCTGGCCCGGCCCCTGATAGCCCCCCAAAAGCAGAGACTCTAGCCACTTCCAAGGCACTGGTCACTCCCCACTCTCTGGAGGCTCAACCAGTGGGGCACACATCTTGACGTTGCGTGGAGGGTGCCACAAGCTCTGCCTTGGGGTGGCTCCCCAACATCACTGCGCAGCTATCCAAATCCCCGCACAGCCCTCAGGGGCCTTTTCATTGTCTCTCCAGGACTAAAGGCCCAGGAAGACCTGTTCTCCCGCCCCAAGAGCCGGCACCCAGCACTGGGCAGCAGGTGGGAAACAGGGGCTCCGGATAGATTTACTGAGAGGAATTGGGTTTCTGCTGGAACCTAGGCTCTTGTTCGTTTGTAAATCCAAATAAACACATTTTGCCTTTTGTCAAAAATTTTTTAAATTATAAATGTATTCTGTTTAACCAACAAGTCTTACATTGCTTTGATATAAAAAAAAATGTGAAAATAAAACACTAAACTCCAGACCCTCCCTTCCAGCTGTCCAATACAAGAGTTCTGACCGTCGTGCATACCTATGGAGAGCAAAAGGCAAAATGATGAGTGGAGCCATGACATTTCACAAAACAAGATTTGAAATATCTGGAAGATCCTTCCTTCCTTCCTCTGCCTAGTTCACTGTCTTTGCCAACAAACAAACCACAAGAAAGGACAAAATAGAGTGAAATTCTGTTTCCAGATCCACCTGCCTCACATGGATGTCCATCCTCAGGATACTGTTAGATGGCACCTGCTGTTTTCTGTCTCACATTAGAGCCCAAATCCTGGTTATGCTCTCAGAGATCCCAGTCATGGAGAAGATGTGGCAGCAAAACAATAAATGGGCACATTTGAGGAAGGGCAGCCATGGGAAGTACTCTGAGGAGAAGTACACTTGGGGCACAAGTGTCAGAGATGCAAAATCAGAGGAGAAGTGACACTTTGGGGATCAGTATCTTAAGAAAGTGCAACACTCTGAGGAGAAATACATTGGGGGACATGTGCCTGAGGTGCAAAGTCTGAGAAAAGTGACACTTTGGAAACCAGTATCTGAGGAAAACACAGGACTCTGAAGAGAAAAACCTGTGGAGAATTACATATCAGCACAAGTGTATGAGACGCAAAATCTGAGGAAAACTGACAGTTTAGGAACCAGTGTCTGAGTAGAGTTGTCTGAGAAGAAAAACCTAAGGGAACTATGCTTGTATGAGTCACAAAATCTGAGGAAAAGTGACACTTTGGGAACCAGTGTCTGAGGAAAACAGAACTCCGAGATGAAAAACCTTAGGAGAAATACTCTTGAGTCACAGTTGTCTGAGATGCAAAATATGAGAAAATCTGACATTTTGCAGACCAGAGTCTGAGGAAACACACTCCTTTAAGGAGAGAAACTAGAGAAGTGTTCTTTGGGCAAGAATGTTTGAGAACACCAAAACTGAGGGAAAAATGACACTTTGGGAATCAGTGACTAAGGAAAACCCAGGTCTCTGAGGAGGAAAAACCCGAGACATACATACACTTCAGCACAGGGATCTGAGATGCGAAATTGAGAAAAAGTGACACTGGGGTAAATATGTGACTGAGGGTAATGGTCCTCTAAGGAGGAATACCTGAGGAGAAGTACTCTTGGGACACCATATCTGAGAAGCAAAATGTTCAGAAGAGTGATACTCTGAAGCAGAATCTGAGGAAAACAGTCTTCCCAGGAGAAAAACCTGAGGAAAATTACTCTTGGGACAAGATTGTTTGAGTCTCAAAGTTGAGGAAAATGACACTTTTGGAACCAGTATCTAGGAAGACACAGGTCTCTGAGAAGAAAAACTGAGAACTACTTTTGGGTCACAATTGTCTGAGATGCAAAACCTGAGGAAAAGTGACACTGGGTACCAGAGTCTGAGGAAAACACAGGCCATTATGGAGAGAAACCTGAGAAGTATATTTGGGGTAAGAGTGTTTCAGACACAAAAACTTAGGGAAAAATACACTTTTGGAATCAGTGTCTGAGGAAAGTACAGGCTTCAGAAGTATATACTTCAGCACAGGGATCAGAGACAAAATTGAGGAAAAGTGACACTGTGGGAACCAGTGACTGAGGGAAATAGTACTCTCAGGAGGAAAACCTGAGGAGAATTATTCTTGGAGCAAGATTGTTTGAGATGCAAAATCTGAGGGAAAATGACATCTTGGGAACCAATGTATAAGAAATGCTCCTCTCTGGGGAGAAAAACCTGAGGACAGGTACTCTGGTGAAAAGTATGAGACACAAATTCTGAGGAAAAGAGACAATTTGGCACCAATATCTGGGGAAAACTCAGTCCTTGAGAGTAACACCTGAGGAGAAGGACTCTTTGGAGCACCATATTTGAGAAGCAAGATGAGGAAAACTGATACTTTGAAGTAGAGTAAAAATTCCTATGAGGAGAAAACCTGAGGAAAGTTATTCTTGGGAGAAGAGTGTTTGAGACTCAGAACTGAGGGAAAATGACACTTTTGGAACCAGAGTCTAGGCAAACACAGGTCTCCAAGAAGAAAAACTGAGAAGTATTTTGGGTCACAATAGTCTAGAGAGATGCAAAATCTGAGGGAAAGTAACACTTTGGATACCAGACTCTAAGGAAAATACAGGCCACTACAGAGAGAAACCTGAGAGGTATTTTGGGGGAAGAGTGTTTCAAACACAACAGCTGATGAAAAATGACTCTTTTGGACTCAATGACTGAGGAAAACACAGGTCTGTGAGAAGAAAAACTACAGGAGATATACACTAGAGCACAGGGATCTGAGACACAAAATTGAGGAAAAGTGACACCGTGTGAACAAGTGGCTTAGGAAAATAGTCCTCTAAGGAGAAAAACCTGAAGACAAGTAATCTGGTGGAAAGTATGAGACACAAAAATCTGACAAAAAGCGACAATATGGAACCAGATTCTGAGGAAAAAAACAGTCTCCAGAGGAAAAAAACCTGAGATGTACTCTTGGGGCACCATTTTTGAGATGCAAAATGTGAGGGAAAAGGATCCGTTGAAGCAGAGTCTGAGGAAAACAGTCCTCTGAGGAGAAAAACCTGAGGAAAATTGCTCTTGGGACAAGAGCATTTGAGACTCAAAAATGAGGAAAAGTAACACTTTTGGAACCAGTATCTAGGAAGACACAGGTCTTGAGAAGAAAATCCACAGGTGATATACACTAGAGCACAGGGATCTGATATATAAAATTTAGGAAAATTGAAACCATGAGAACCAGTGACTGAGGAAAATAGTCCTCTGAACTAAAACCTGAGGAGTAGTAGTCTTGGGGCAAGAGTGTTTGTGATGCAAAAACGGAAGAAATATGACATATTTGGAAACAGTGTCTAGGAAAACACAGGTCTAAGAGAAGAAAAACCAGAATAGATATACACCAGCACAGGAATCTGAGAAGCAAATTTGAGGAAAAGTGACAGCATGGGAAACAATGACCCTCCCTGGCTGCTGGAGCCCAGGCCCACCAAGGGCCCTCCCTGCTCATCTGTGTTCCAGCCCCACACCCTCCTCAGGAGCATGACCTACTGACCATGCAAAGGAGGGCCATCCTACCCACCAGCAGGAGAGATAACCATGGTTCCAGGTCATCAGAATGAACCACAGGAATGCCTTCAGGAAAGCACTTTCCCCGGGAGTCCCCACCAAGCTTCAGGCTGGCTCTTTCCTGACTGTAGAGCTGAGAGGTCTGACCAAGGCCAGTCAGGGGTGGGGAGGAGTGTGCAGTTATGGTCAGTGACTCAGGGGTCTCGCTTGCAGCCACATGAAGCCTCATGCTCAGAGTGAGGAGGGGCGTTTCCTAGCTTCCCCCTGGATCAAGTTCCCCTCCAGAAGAGGCGGTTTGCAGAAAAGCACCCATCATCAGGGCAAGCTCACATGTACTTGGCTGTGATGGGGCAGCGTCGCCCTTTGGGGCTAGGCTGAGGGTGCCACACTGGGGCCCCCACATGGACAGACCGTGATTCCTGTGAGTCCAGGGCACATGCCCTCCGAAGCAGCACCCACGGGTGTCTCTTTCCTTCCACCTTCTCCAGGACTGAGCCTACCTCCCCTGGCGGCCTCCATGCCCTGGGTGAGATGCCACTGCCAATAGCAGAGTCTGGTCTGGAGGCTCCGACTCTCATCACCCACAAAGGGACCCACCGGCTTTCAGACCCAGCAGGGAAGCCCCTTCTTCCACTTCAGGCTCCAGCCCCTTAGAGCAGGACAGGAGGCAGCAGTGGCCACTGTCCAGGTGAGCTCCGCAGCCAGGAGCTGCCTGCCCAGCATCAGGGAGGTGAGGTCAGGGTGGGCCAGACGGGACCCACGGCATGTGGGGGTCTAGACCAGCCCTTGTAGCAGGGGTTGGCAGTGACAGGAGGCGCATCTTCTGGAAGACTGGAGAACCCTCCCCCAGAAGCAGACCTGACCAGGGCCTGACTCCGGGAACTGTTCTGAGCCCCAGGGGCACAGCAGGTCATGAACAGCACTGGGAAATATCAGCCCCCCAGAAACCCCTCCAGCATCACCGCTCTGCTGACACTTCCAGATTCTTGCCAACTCAGCTGCCATCTCACTCCCAGGAACCCCGGTTGCTGTCCCAACCTCAGATAGTCGACGGCATGTTTCCGGGGGGACGCTTCTCCCCATAGTGGTACAGGCATGACAGCGTGTGCAGGGGTGCAGCGAGCTGGCGGGCACATGGCGCAATGCCTGTGACAGCTATCTCAGGTGGGCGATTATGGTGTCACGGGCTCATTGGTGTAAACCAGACAGATGCTGGGACTCGAGGGCACACTGAGTTCTGGGTGATTGTCACAAGCCATCACAGAGACACGCTCACCTCAGCGAATGATGGAGGAAAAGGACAGACAACCTGAAGGAGACATCACAAGGTTAAAGCCTGACTCACACAGGAGGTGGGGGCAGAAGGGGTTACTGTGACCACTAACCGAACCCTAGAAACCAAAACCCTTAGTGCCTCATCACAAGGCGCAGGACGCAAACAGGCATCAGACCACACTGCTGCAGGGAGGCCTGAGGGCAAAGATATAGATTGGGCCCTTGGTGAAATCGCAGCCCCCTTTTGACTCCAGCTACCCAAAATCACAGCCATCAGGCCACTCCACAAAGGAGTGAGCCCCTCCCACAGAGAAGACGTCTGTATCAGTGCAGTGCTGCCTGCCCGTGCCTAGGCTGGGCCCCTTTCCACCCCCTCTCCCTCCACAGGGCAGCAGCCTCCTGCCTGCCTGTGACCTGCACCCTCCAGGGCTTCTCTGCACTGGCCCCCTCAGCACAGGCCGTTCTCCTCAGGGTCGCCGGCCTGTGACCATGGAGGCCCCTCGGCAAAGCTGCCCCTTTCGGAACACCTCTTTCTGCTTTCTTGTGTCTAAGCAAGTGTCCTTTATTCTTCTGTCCCCTTCCCCTAACGAACCTGCTCTTTACATATAACTAACGCCTCTGTCTCAGGGAGACACCCACCTGGGAAACGTGCCGCTGAAAGGGGAGCTCTGAGAACGCCAGTCCCAGAATGAACGAAGGACCTCACACTCCAAACGCTCTAAACATGAGGCTGCACCACTAAGATCATCACATGCTGCACAAGTACCGTGACGATCACCAGAGCACCGTCACAATCACCGCTGTCACTGGCTCTCACCACAGCTCTGCACGAGCACCTTGTGGGCGCTCAACAGACCAGGTGGGGATGTCTCGGTGCCCAGCCAGGGAGTGGTCCACAGGGCGCAGCAGACCTCTCCGGTTTCCACACTGCTCCCCACAGCAGTGGATTTCAGTGGATCCATCTGTTCTGCTCCCCACTCTGTCTCTGGGGAATACTCTCACGCCCAAATTCTCTGGCCTATAAGCCAGTTATGATATGCAGAAATAAAAATAAATCCTTTAGAAATATATAAGGAACTAAAAAACTTTCACACTTTCTTGAGTTGACACAATAGAATATTTTCTGTATTTACTCATACACCACAGGTAATTTGTTTGATTTTAAAAAAAGATTTATGGCCCTCCCTGGTGGCGCAGCGGGTTAAAGCACAGCACAAAGAAGCTTAAGCCACTTTCGCATGAGTTCGATTCCCGCCTGCCCCGGAGGAGATCCACATGGGGAGGCAGACCTCTCCTGATCCGCCCGCTGCTCCCCTCAGCAGTGTACTTCATCGATCTACCTGTTCTGTATCCCACTCTGTCTGTGGTGAATCCTCTCACCCTCTGCACCTCTGGCCTGTACCCCAGTTCTGTACGAACAAATAAATAAATCTTAAAAAAAAAAAGATTTATTTATGTATACATACAGAACTGGGGTACAGGCCAGAGGTGCAGGGGTGGTGAGAGGATTCACCACAGATGGGAGCAGAACAGGGGGATCGATGAAGTACACTGCTGAGGGGAGCAGTGGGGAGATACCAGCAGTCATATGGGTCAGCTCCCTGGCCGGGGATCAAAGTCCTACTGCAGTGGCTGCCCAGAGCTTCAGAGTGCTGGGACTTAACCCCTTGCCCCACCAGAGGCCCTAAAATTAAGAATGTTAAAGCATGGCAGCTCCCTCTGTATTAGTGATCATAAAATAGCAAACATCATTTAACAATATTCATCAGAATATATTCTATTACAGTATATATTTACATATATGACATAGAACTCTGCCCTCGATTCTCTCAACCAATAAAAGGAAACAGACTTTTGGGCCCTCCCTGGTGGCACAACGGGTAAGGACGCAGCACTGTAAGCTGGCCACAGCCGCTTCAGTGTGAGTTCGATCCCCACCCCAGAGCTGACCCACAGGGCGCGGCAGACCTCTCCTGACCCGCCCGCTGCTCCCCTCCGTAGTGTACTTTGTCCATCTGCCTGTTCTGCTCCCACTCTGTCTCTGGGGAGTCCTCTCACCACCTCTGCACTTCTGGCCTGTACCCCAATTCTGGATGCACCAATAAATAAATTTTAGAAATTAAAAAAAAAAAAAAAAGGAAACATACTGTGGGTAGGAAAGTAGGTGAATTTGTGCACAAAATGAAGAGGGCAGTGCTCCAGGGTCTGAAAGGCCCGCCTGCTCTGTGGCAGAGTGACCCAGGACAGCAAGGGGCACCAAGCCCTCCCTGGCTGGGCATCAAACTCAAGCTGCAGTGGCTGCAGACAGTTTCACAATGCGTTGCTCTAACCCTTTGCATCACCAGGGAGGACCCAGGAGTGCGCTATCTTTGCCTTAGAATACAGGAGACGTCTACGGCCATACCACCCTGAACGCGCCTGATCTCGGAAGCTAAGCAGGGTCAGGCCTGGTTAGTACTTGGATGGGAGAATACAGGAGACAAGGTTGTTAAGCAAGAGGCAGGGATGCCTATCTGGTGGGGTGGCCAGAGACCTGTCACTCCATCAGGTCTAGGTGACCTGTCCTAGCTACGTGTTTGCATTCCTTACAGGGACATTATATCAGACTATCAAAGCTATTTGTTGGAAGTGAGGAAATCATAAGGCATAGAGAGTAACAGTGAGTAAAAGCTCGGGTCACTGAACAACCCAGCCTGTCCAGCCATCTAGCCAATGTCCCAGAAGATGCAGGGCTCTCTGGGGGTGCTGCAGTTCAGTAAGCACCCGATTTCACACTGGATTTCAGGGCAAGATTTCAGAAGACAGAGAGATAAAAGGTCATGTGTAAGGGAGCCAGTGTGGAAATGGACTGCCAGACTTCTGTGTCAGAGAAGCATCAGTCTGTTCCCCACTATCAGTTGTTCTCGGGGCTCCTGCAGGGGAACAGAGATAGCTTTGTATCCACAGTAACCACTCAGTTACTGTTTTTCCAAGGGACATTCAGATGAAAGAAAAACAGCATCTCCCGTAATTGCTCACCAAATCCCTGCCTCCCCCACACAAACAGAAACTCCAAATACCAGACACCAAACATTTCTAAATCGCACTCAATGGAACCTAAGATGTGAACGGTGCCCCCAAATGAGGGAGACTCATATACTCCCTCCTACACTGGCAGGAATCGGATTCCCTCCCTGAGGGAGACTCAGATCCCCTTACACGGATGACACAGAGGGCCTGGACCTGCACCCCTGGGAACTTACACAAAGTCCAGCGAGGGTGGTGTGTGCTTCTGGCACAGGCGTGGGAGACTTCAGGTTGTCACAGCCTGTTTTTTTAGCACCTGATGACCACATTCCTTAGATGTTCGACTCCCTCACTGTGCTCTTAGGGATGTCCTGCCTTTCCTTAGAACGGAAGAAGACAAACTGTTAAATGCAACAGAGAGGAGTGCTCATCTGATGGTGAAGGAGGAGACCCACTTCACTGCCTCACCACGGGGAAACTTGGCAAGGTTGTGCACACCCCAGGACCACGGACTATGAAAGGTCACAGAGGGCAGAGTTTCTAGTGACCTGGCTGAACTACAGTTCACCACTTGTGTTTAAAATCTCCTGTATTATATCCAGAGATAAGTTACATGATGCAACCATGGTAAAGGGAGGGAAAAAATGCACTTTGTAGCAAACATGTTGAAATTCCAGGTTATACTCCTGTGTGTTGTTGCTGATGACTAATAACATGTGACTTCTGGAAGAATGTTTTGTACATTCATATGTTTCACTCTGCTGTGAATATTTTGGTGTCATCCTGAACACTGACTGCCAGAGGAAAGTTTTCCAATGTTCGTCACAGCCATGGGGCTTTGCCAGGCATTCCCTGGTGACTGAGAGCTGACTGCAATAAGATTCTAGGACCTGGGCCCTCCCTGGTGGCACAACAGGTTAAAGTGCAGCACTATGAAGCTGGCCACAGCTGCTTCAGCAGGAGTTCACAAGTTCGATCCCCAGCCAGGAAGGTGACCCACATGGCACAGCAGACCTCCCCTGACCCGCTCACTGCTGTCCTCAGGAGTATATTTCAGCCTGTCTGCCTGTTCTGCTTTCCACTCTGCCTCTGGTGAATCTTCTTGACCCCC
Organism: Condylura cristata; assembly: GCF_000260355.1. Classification (NCBI taxonomy): domain Eukaryota; kingdom Metazoa; phylum Chordata; class Mammalia; order Eulipotyphla; family Talpidae; genus Condylura; species Condylura cristata. Next base: position 4,840,941 of record NW_004567140.1, on the reverse strand, counting down.
ACCACCCCAACTTCTGCCCTGTACCCCAGCTCTTATATGCATACATAACAAGTCCTATTATTTTTTAAGTTTTTTTTTTTAAACTTCTTTAATGGCCCTGAGGTATGACTTTCTTGAGGTATGACTGCCTCAAGAAAGTCTTCCTACATTCTCACACTTACAGGGTTTTCCTCCTGGTGTATTTTCTGCTGATTCTTGAGGGCCAACAGCCAGCAGAAAATGTCTGTAAAAACTTTATATTCAAAGGGTTTTTCTCCTCTGTGATTTCTCTGGTATCTTTTGAAAGCTGACTGACAGAACAAAACACTTCTAAAACTATTTTTAAAAAACAGGCGGGTCTACTGAAACACACTGCTGAGAGCAGCAGGAGCGGGTCAGGAGACACCGTGTGGGTCACCTCCCGGGCAGGGTATAGAAAACGTGCTGCAGTGGCTGCAGCCAGCTTCACTTTAACTGGCTGCGCCACCAGGGAGTGCCTGATTTCCAAAATTCTTTACAGTTAGGGTTTCCCACCAGTGTGAATTTCCTGATGTTTCTTGAGTTCTGACTGGCAGAAGAAAGTTATACCACATTCTTCACACTCATGGGATTTTTCTCCTGTGTGTTCTGGTGTTTCTTGAGATATGACTGCCAGCCAAAAGTTTTCGTACATTCTTTACACACATAGGGTATCTCTCCACTGTGAGTAACCTGGTGTCTCTTGAGATCTACCAGCCAGGAGAAGGTTTTTGTAGTCTTTACATTCACAGGGTTTCTCTTCTGTGTGAATTCTCTGATGTATCTTGAGGGGAAAATGTGTGAAGAAGGTTTTCCAACATTCTTTACATTCATAGGGTCTCTCTCCTGTGTGAAATCTCTGATGTGCCTTGAGGGATGACCGCCTAGAGAAAGTTTTTGTACATTCTTCGCACTTGTGGGGTTTTTCTCCTGTGAGAACCTTCTGGTGACTCCTGAGTGCCGATGGCCAGCAGAAAGTTTTCCTACATTCTTTACACTCATAGGGTCTCTCTCCACTGTGAGAAACCTGGTGTATCTTCAGACTTTCCTGCCTAGAGAATGTTTTCCTACATTCTTTACACTCATACAGTTTCTCTGCTGTGTGAGTTCTCTGGTGTTTCTTGAGGTATGACTGGACAAGAAGGTTTTCTCACATTCTTTACATTCATACAATTTCTCTCCTGTGTGAATTCCCTGGTGTCTCCTGAGGGCTAACTCCCAAATGTTTTCCATATTCTTTACACTCATAGTTTTTCTTCTGTGTGAATTCTCTGATGTACTTTGAGATATGATCGCCACAAGAAGGATATCCCACATTCTTTACACCATAGGGCTTCTCTGTGGTGTGAGTGCTCTGGTGTAGCTTAAGGGCTGTCTTCTGGAAGGAAGTTTCCCCACATTCATTATATTCATAGGGTTTTGCTGTTGTGTGAATTGTCCAGTGTGCAGTGAAGTGTGAGTTCTGCTGGACAAATTTCCTACATTCTTTATACTCACAGGGTTCCACACCTGTTTGGACTTGCTGTACTCTCTTGAGGGCTGAATTCCAGTGTAATGATTTCATAATACTTTTGCACTCATAAGGTTTCTTCCTTGTAACAGTTCCATGAAGTTTATTGAGGGGTGTACTGCCACAGGTTTTCCAACATTCATAAGGCCGCTCACCTGTTGGTAATTTATAAAATTTAGTGAGAACAGATATTTCAGAGATTCTTATCAGAAAATCATACAGAAGTTTTTCTCTGCTGTGTTCAGTGAGACTGAGTACGCTATAATTATTTCCTATAAATTATTTCACTTAGATTAATCTATCTGTGAAAAATCAATTTTGCTGGTTTCTCAAAAGAGTCTCCTATTTGGTACATTTGTATGATTCTTCTCTAAGAAATCCTCCCTTTGGCTGTGGATGCTGACAGTTCACAGGCTTTCCCACACTCATTCCCTATGTAGGGAGTCTGCAGTAACACCAGGGGACAAAGGGATCTAGGCTTGCTCGTAGTGCAGGGGTTCAAGTCCCAGTGTTTCAAGCTACCTGCAGGCATGTGGCTAGAGTTTGATTCCCAGCCAGGGAGTGGCCCACAGTGTACAGCAGACCTCTCCTGTCTCCCTGCTGCTCCCCTCAGCAGTTGCTGCAGTTGATCTGCCCGATCTGCTCCCCACTCTTTCTCTGGGGAGTCTTCTCACACACTGCACCACTGACCTATACCCCAGTTATCATATGCATAAACAAGCATAAATCTGAAACACAAAACTCATTTGTCCAATTCCAAACAAGAGGGGCATTTTTCTCTGAATTGCAAATCACCCCCAACCTCATCCTACAATCACCCAAAGTCCCCCATCCCCTCACGGCCACCCAAAAGGGACTGGTCCAAAACAACGCCTGAAAGCCCAGCACAAGCACCTTCTGGCCGGAACCCATAGAAAAGGGTCAGTAATGGCCAGACAAGTCTGGGAGGAAAAGAGCAACATCAAAATCAAGATAAACGCTGCCACAGTCACCTCCCCACGGGTCTCTCACCCATGTCTGTGTCACACAGTCCAGGGTCAAGAGGCAAGAGCCGCTTCTTCATACGTCTCTCTGCTGTTGTCTCCTCCAGGTCTCCTTCTGGCCGTTCTCCTGCTTCCTCAGTCTCCTCTCCAGATTCTTCTCCTCCCTGCTCAGCAACCTCCCTAAGGGGGCAGGCACCTGGAGCCTCCCCTTTTCCATGCTACAAAACCATTCTGAAGGTTACTGGGCAATGACCAAAGACAGCTCCAAAAACCAGCCCTGCACACCACCCCTTAATGATAGAAGTGGCATTGGTGATGTCATCCTTTGGCGTTCAGGGTCCTTGGGTTCTCTCTAGAAAAGGTTTCACCAGAGCTCCCCTTTCAGCAGCACATGGTGAGAGTCTCAAGACAGAAACTCAGTTACATTTAAAGAGGAGGTTTATTAGAAAGAGACAGGAGAGGAAAAGACACTTGCATAGGCACAAGTGGGCAGGGGAGCTGCCCCGGACGGGACAGGCTTGCTGAGGGACCTGCATGGTTGCAGGCGGGCGGCCTAGGGGAGCGGCCT
>NW_004567140.1:4831182-4836341 GCF_000260355.1 Condylura cristata | reverse complement strand
AAAGCTGGGGTACAGCCCAGATATGGGGGTCAGAGGTTTCTCCTGAGACACTGAGGAGCAGAAAAGGTAAATTTACTGAAATGCATGAATTAGGTAGGGCTACAGCGATCAGGCCAGAAAGATCTGCTGTGTCATAAGAGTTGGCTTCCAGGCCAGGGCTCTAACTTGCGCTGCAGTGGCTGTGGATGGATTCAAAGTGCTGTGGCTTAACTTGTACCACCTGGGAGGCCCCTCAGCAGTGTACTGCAGTAGCCCCCATATGCCCTGCTCCCCAATATGTCTCTGGACAATGCTTCTGTAACTGGGTGGTCCCCAGGAAAAGGGGAGGTTCCAGGCTCCTGGCCCCACCCACAGGAGGGTGGAGCAGAGGAAAGAAGAATCTGGAGAGGAGACTGAAGTGGAAGAGAGGAGGATGGAGCCAGAAGGAGACCTTGAGGGAGCCAGAGGAGCAGAAAGACACACGGAGCAGCTCTTGCTTCTTGGCCCTGAACTGGGTGACACAGACATGGGTGAGACACCCGTGGGGAGGTGACTGTGGCAGCGTTTATCTTGATTTTGGCTTTGCTCTTTTCCTCCCAGACTCGTCTGGCCATTTATGACCCTTTTCTATGGGTCCCCGCTGGGACCCGCTTTAGACTTGTGTTGGGCTTTCAGGCTTTGCTTGGGCCGATCCCTTTTGGGTGGACTTTTACCCAGAGGGGATGGGTCACTTTGGGGGTCTAATTTAGAAACTATATTCTTTGTCGTTTCTGTATTGCACACTCATTTTATTGAAGTTCCTTTCTATTAATGATCTTTTATGTTTTTTCTTGGCATAATCTATTTAAAGCAGGAAGGTTTGGAGGTTCAGGGATGCCCCTCTCCCTACCCTGCAACACTATCACTCCTCACATCTCTGGCTGACCCCCAGTTTTTTGATGCAAAAATAAAAAAAAAAAAGACATTTTACAAATGTTCATTGAGTAAGGCCCCAGGGGGCTGGGGCAGGAGAGTCAAGGTGGCGAGCACCTGGGCTGTGGGCAGTGACTCATGTCCAAGCTGTCCATGAAGGGCCATCTTGGTCTCCAGGAAATGCTGATGGGTCACAGAGAAGTCATATTATAAAAATTTATTTCTACATACCAGAACTGGGATACAGGCCAGAAGTACAGAGGGTAAGAGGATTCACAGAGACAGAGTAGGGAGCAGAACAGGCCGAATGACCAAAATCCACTGCTGAGGAGAGCAGCAGACGGGACAGACTGATCCACCATGTGGGTCAGTTCCCTAACCCTGGGTCGAAATCTGCAGCAGACAGCTTCCTAGTGCAAAGACAGAATTCTTGAGCCAACAGGGAGGCCCCTCAAATAGGAATCTTTTAGGAAATAGTAACATTTGATACCTACAGCCTATCATACGAGGAGTCAATATTTAAATGTCAAACAGCTTTTAAAAAAAGACTTGTTCATGCATACAAGAACTGGGGTAGAGGTCAGAGATGTTGGGTAGAGACTGAAAGGATTCACCAGAGACAGAGTAGGGAGCAGAACACGCAGACTGGAACACGCTGCTGAGGGGAGCAGTGGGTGAGACAGGAGAGGGCTGCTGCACCCTGTGGGTCACTCCCTGGCCAGGGATCGAACTTTTGCAGCCATGGTTGAGGACGGCTTCACAGTGCTGCACTTTAACGCACTGCACCACCAGGCCCTCAAACAACAAGTTTTAGAAGAAATTCAACACTCTGCTGTGGGGTTGGTTAGTCAGGGCTCTCCACATAAACTAATAGATCAGGAATTCTGACAATGTAGTAGAAATAGAGCATCATAAACTCATCACCGTAAGTCATGCTATCTACTCCTCCCACAGCACTAGCTCCTTAAATCACACTTCCTCTCCAAGACAACGGAAGGTCAGAATTCTGTCAGGACACATATGCACTGCCTAAAGTATGTCCTTGAGGAATAAAACCTTCCTCTTAAAACCCTGCAACTTCACACTCTGTAAATGAACAATTCTTATGATCTAAAGTGAACACATCTTATGTTACATGCTACATGAGAGAGAATAAAACAGTTATCTGACACACACACAACATACTCATGTTGACATGAGGTAATCACGACAATGCGTCTCATCTCTGTTGGCTCATGGAGTCAAAATTGGGATTTCTGACTTTTTCACCCTTTTGCACTATGTGTTCACCATCCCTCGCCTTCAGTGAGCACCTCACCTCACTATGAGTGGGGTCCCCAAACCCCATTGTCCTCAGGGTTGCTGCCCTGGTGCTCAGGGTTCCTGCTTGTCAGCTCAGCTAGGGCCAGGCAGGGGACTCTCAGCAAGTGCAAAGCCCCAGTGTGAGGAGCCTAAGGGACGTGACACCAGTGCTGGTGAAAACAGCGGGCAGGTGACAGATAGGACATGACAGGCTTTGACGGGCAGTGACCCCTGCTTTACTCAATCCTGGCTTACACCCACACGTGCACAGCACACTCCACTCCTTGCTTACAGTACCACCTTTGTGCCTGATGTGACACAAGAGGCAATGCCCTTGGATGGGCTGCACAGTACGTCCAGGTAGGCCCGTCCTGCATTCTCATTGTGCTACGTTGACCCATGTGATCTTCCCTCAGTCCACCCTCCAACACAGCCACCCTCCGCCACCCCCAGGACACAGTGCTGCTGCTTCCGTGGGGAAGTAACCCAAGCCTCCATGCCTGGAGGGTCTGGCCATTAACAGCGCTGCCAGCACTGGGTGTTTGTTACATTCCCATAGACATACCCCTGGGCATAGTCATGCAGAAGGAAACCTTGAGTCTCCTGTACCACAATGTCCTTACGTAGGGCTCTTGTCCAATCTGCGGCAGTGGGCAAAGCCAGTCACACCAGAGGGCCCAACTCCCCTCTCCCCTTTTGGCCTGTTGACTGAGGCAGGACAACCTGACGTGATCGGGCAGCAGCTGGAACTTCCAGGTGAGTGGACTCCCAGCTGTGTCTGGGCGGACACATTCTTCCTGTGGGAATTCTAGGTCAGCGAGCAGCATGATGCAGGGACAGTGAGCAGAGCCACTTCCAGACTCTCACATTCATTTTTGGGCCCCTGAATTCTGGCCATGGAGGAGAGAACAGCAGATTAGACAGAGTCAGCCCAGTCTCCTGTGCCAGCACTTTGATGTCTTGAGAAGGCTGAAGCTGTGCCACTGAGTCTTCAAAAGACCATCCCACCCTCCCTTCAGGTCAGCAGCTTCTGGACGATGGGTGATATGACAAGAAAGGTGAATTCCACAACTTCAGGTGTATAGGACTTCTTGCTTTGCTGAGGAATTTCCTTGGCAGTCCCGTTTCCTTGGCCAGAAACAATTAAAACGCCATGACACCGGGGTTGGTTCTCTGTAAATCCACAATGGCAGTTGTTTCATTTTTTAAAAAACTTATTTATGCATATAAGAACTGGGGTGTAGTCACTGGTATGTGGGGGGTGAGAAGATTACAAGACACAGAATGGGAAGCAGAACAGGCAGATCTACAGAAGTGCACAAATGAAGGAAGTAGTGGGCAAAACAGGGGTGTGTGCAGCACCACATGTGGGTCACTCCCTGGTCAGTGTGGGACCCAGGTCACTGGGGTCGCATGGTAGCACTCAGACTCAACCCCTACATCACCAGGGAAGCCCAGACTGATAGCAGTTTTGGCAAATCATGTGTGCAGGGAAGTCCAGTTGTGCCCTATCGCTACCCCTGGGTCATGCCTGCCATTAACCAAGGCACACCATTCAAACATATGCTGCACTATCACTTTCATCTCTTTGGCTCCTCCCAGTAGAAAAACTTAAAGGCTATATATTTCTCAAAAACTGAATTCTACTCCAGCTAATAAATACCTAAAGGAGTCTCCAATTGCCTTGAGTTTTAATCTTTCTTCATTCAAGTCCCCTTGGCTAACTGACACCTAATACCATATTTAAGAGCTACTTTATCTTTCCTTCCTTAAAATGTATCACTCTCGTACATTTAACATTCATTACAAATGAGGCCCTTTGGTCCTCCACCAAAGTTAAAATTAGTCGTCGAGAACATTTCACATAGCAGTGTGAGCTTGCAAAAACACAGATAGAAAAAATCATGTCTAATGTGAAACCTTCCATGCTGACACTGTCCCACCCTTCAGCTCCCATGATAAACCTGGCAGATCACATGTACTCCAGGGCCACAGAATACGAAAAGACCTGGGGGCTAGTTTTCAGTGACATGGCTGGATTAATGTTTACCACTTGTGCTTAAAGTATCCTGGCCTGGGAGCATCCCTGGTGGCCTGGGGATTAAGTCTCAGCACTATCAAGCTACTGCCACCCACAATGGCATGATGGATCCCTTTGACCCACATGGCACAGCAGAACTCTCTGCTCTCACCTGATGCACCCCTCAGCAGTTTATTTCAATAAGCCTTCCTGCTCTGCTCCCCACTCTGTCTCTGGTGAATCTTCTCATCACCCCACACCTCTGGCCTAGATCGCAATTTTTATGAATGAACAAATCTTTCAAATCTCCTGGCTGAAGATAAGCTACAGGATCCATTAATTTTGGAGGGACTGGGGGAGGGAAGCAGTTTGCATCAAATGAAAAAGGAATACTGAAATTGTGAAATAATGCTCAGTCTCAGCTAATTAAGGCTTTAGTTCTGTGTGATTTCTCTGGTGGTTAGTAAGATGCTACTTCTGGAAGAATATTTCTATATTTTCATTACAATCACATCATTTCTCTCCTGTGTGAATTCTCTGATGTACTTTGAGGGATGACTGACCCGAGAAAGGTTTCCTACATTTTTTACATTCATAGGGTTTCTCTCCTATGTGAATTCTCTGGTGATTCCTGAAGGATGAGTGCCACAAGAAAGTTTTTCTACATTCTTTGCATTCATAGCGTTTCTCTCCTGTGTGAATTCTCTGATGTACCTTGAGGGATGACTGACTTGAGAAAGTTTTCCTACATTCTTCACATTCATGGGGTTGTTCCCCTGTGTGAATTTTCTGGTGCTTCATAAGGTATGACTGCCACAAGAAAGTTTTCCCACATTCTTTACATTCATAGCGTTTCTCTCCTGTGTGAATTCTCTGATGTATCTTGAGTGCTGACTGCCACAAAAAGGCTTTCCCACATTCTTTACATTCATGGAGTTTCTCTCCT
>NW_004567140.1:4816462-4830398 GCF_000260355.1 Condylura cristata | reverse complement strand
CACAAAAAGGTTTTCCTACATTCTTTACATTCATAGTGTTTCTGTCCACTATGAGTGCACTCATGTTTACTGATATATAACTTTCTGTTAAAAGTTTGTCCCCATTTTTTACATTCATAGGGCTTCTTTTCCATGTCAGTGATCTGATGTTTCTTGAGGGCTGACTCCTTCAAGGAAAATTTCCTATATTCTTTACATTCATTGGGTTTTCCACCTGTGTGGATTGGCTGATGTCCCTTGAAGTATGGCTTCCAGGGGAAACTTTTTATGCTATTTTTATACTCATAAGATTTCTTCTCTTCCGTAACAGTTCTCCAATGTTTATTAAGGGTTGCATTCTCACAGGTCTTCCAACACTTAAATGGCTGCTCACCTGTTTGTATTGTATAAACTTTAGTTAGAACAGAAACTCTTAACATATAAATCATATAGAAATTTTTCTTTTCTGTGTTTCTGACAGAGAATGTTGTAATTTGTCCCCATAATTATTCTGACTTAGATTACATTTATGATGTTTCTATTCAAAACACCTGTAAAAAGTTGGTTTTGTTGGTTTCTCAGAAAATACTTTCTCCTATTTATTGCATCCTTAGTGTGTTTACTTTATACAGTTTCTATTTTGTAGCGGACACTGACAGTTCACAGGCTTCCCCACATCCATTACACATATGTAGTCTCTCCTATAACACAAGGAGACAGTCTCCTACAGCCTGGAACTGGGAAAACCCATTACTAATAAATAGGTGCAAGTGGCCACTATTATTTGGAATTGGCCCTTCCACCCTCCCAGTCCAGCATGCACTGACTGACCTGGGAGGCTCTGTTTTGGGGGGTTCTCTGCAGTCCACAGGTGTGCTACTGCTTCCAACCAGATGATTACTGCAGGTTTCATAATACAACGATCTGGTTTAAGAAATACAGAAGGACAGGGACCAAGCCTGTGAGGTTCATGGCCTTTGAAAAATGACAACAGCAGAGTTTTAGGAGTTGTTTGACTTTTTTGTGTGTGTGGAAGACTAGTTTGCAGCTGTGCAAGGGGTATAATCCTCTTGCTCCTCTTCAAGATTCACCTATATTCATTCCCATCAAGGTATCAATGTCAGTCTAGAAGCTGCTCTACAGTCATGGTTTTGAAAGATACTAAAGGTATACCTGTGGGACCAGATATGGCAATACATGTTAGAATTATTCTGAGCAGCCCAACAGGAAACTCTGGGGACAGCATATGCCAAAGGTGCAAAGGAAAGGAACTTCAACATGAAAGGACAGGCTCAAAGCTAACAAAACTCTGAGCATCACAAGAAAATTATGATTGGTTAACATCCTTAGACTGGGATCATTTTCAAATGAGGATTCATAAACAATGCAAAATCCTTTTGAATTCTTCAACAGATTACTTCCATCAGAACAAAGGCAGGAGCTGAGACTGAGGCCAACAACTGCAGATACTTACATCAATCTCTATAAGAAATTGATAATCAATTTTTTGTAAAAATTTATTTATTCATATAGGAGCTGGGGTACAGGTTAGAGGTGCAAGGGGTGAGAGGATTCACCAGCTACAGAGTGGGGAGCAGAACAGGAGAAGTCTACCATGCCATGTGGGCCACTTCCATGCCCAGGGATTGAACTCGTGCTTCAGCGGCTACAGACAGCTTCATAGTGCTGTGCTTCAACAAGTTGCACCACCAAGAAGGGCCCCTTGATTATTTTTTTTAAAGAGTTGTTTAATAGAGGCAAATTTGAGCTTGTAGTAGAGAACGGTATACTCATAATCTTGTTGGCTTTATCTTAAGCATTTAACTTTAAAATGTTTATTATTTATTAAATTTTAATATGAATAAAATAACATCTAATTTTATAAACTTTGTACATTTACCATAATGAAAACAGTCCTTGTGGACCTTCCTGGTGGCCTAGGGTTTATGGGTCACCATTGTCACACCTATGGCCTACACCACCCTGGCCAGGGAGCTAATATGCATAGGCACAACAGATGGTGCCTGTCAAGACTCTGTGGTCTATTTCAGAATCACCTGTTCTGCACCCCACTCTGTCTCTGGTGACTCCTTTCAACCCCCAAACCTTGGCTTGCACCTCAGTTTTTGTATTCATAAATAAAAATAAATATTAAAAAAATATATATGCCCTCCCTGGTGGCGCAACAGATTAAAGCACAACACTACAAAGCTAACCACAGCTACTCCATGAATTTGATTCCCGGACAGGGAGGGGTCCCACATGGCTCAGCAGACTTCTCCTGGCCTGCCCACTGACCCTCAGCAGTATACAGTTAATCTGCCTCTTCTGCTCCATATCTGTCTCTGGTGAAGCCTCTCATCGCCCCTGTCTATTTGGACTGTACTGCCATTGTTAGAGAGAAATGTCACTCACCCAAGGACACCAGGCTCCTGTAGGTCTCCAGCATCACATCCCGGTACAGGATCCTCTGAGCATCGTCCAGGTCCTGCCACTCCTCCCAGGTGAAGTTCACGGCCACGTCCTCAAATGACACCATCCCTGCAAAGGCAGTGGTCTAGGTCAGAAGAGCAGGAAGTCTGAGAGTTCATTAGTTTGAGTGTGTTTTGTATTGTACAGGATGCACCAAACTTTGTACCACATATTGTGTGACAAACATATGTAGCAGTAGAAATTCTCTCCCTTTTTTCCTTTTAATATTTATTTACTTATGCATAGAAGAATTGGGATGTAGCCCAGAGGTGTGTGTGTGTGTGTTTGGTGGGGGTGGGGAGGGTGGATGGTGGTAAGACAGAAAGGATCCACCAGAGACAGAGTGAGAAGCAGAACAGGCAGTTGTATTAACTACACTGCTGAGTGGAATAGCTGGCAAGACAGGTCTGCTGTGCCATGTGGGTCAGCTCCTGGCTGCAGTAGTGACAGCATGGTATCACTGAAACTTAAACCACAATACAAACAAGGAATCCAACCAACCTCTGTACTAACTCATTGTTCCCAAACTATACTTATGTCACATAATATTGACTTCAAACTAAAAAGGTTAAAAGAGGGGCTCTCCCTGGTGGCACAACGAGTTAAAGCACCACATTATGAAGCTCTCTGAAGCTGCTGCAGCATGAGTTCAATCCCCCGCCAGGGAGCTGACCCATATGGTGTGGCAGACCTCTCCTGACCTGCCCACTGCTCCTCTCAGCAGTATATTTCAGTACATCTGCCTGTTCTGCTCCCTACTCTGTCTCTGGTGAATCCTCTCACCCACCAAACCTCTGGCCTGTACCCCAGTTCTGTAAGCATAAATAAATAAATCTTTAAAAAAAATGGTTTAAAGAGAAACAGAGGGCCACTACATTATAATTAAGGGGACAAAACAGCAAGAAGACATAATACTCATCAACATATATGCACTAAATGAGGGAACACCAAAATATATCAGGAAACTATTGTCATCTATGAAAACATACATTAAGAGAAAATATGTATTTTCTCTCAACAATGGACAGAAAAAGACAAATAAGCAAGGACACTAAAGCTCTAAAAAAGGACTTAGACCTCATGTGCTTAACAGAAACTATAGAACACTGTACCCCAAAAAATTCAAGTACATATTTTTCTCAAATCCAGATGAATCATTCTCAAAGATGACATACTGGGACACAAGACACATGTCAATAAATACACTAAGATCAAAATCATTCCAACTATCTTCTCTGACTATGAAGGACTCAAACTAGAAATAAACCATGTGAATAAGGCAAGAAACCCTCCTATCTTGTGAAGAAGTGAAACCCACATTATTGGAGGACCTCTGGATCAATGAGATCAAAGCAGAAATGAAATAAAATGCCTTTAAAAAGAATGACACATTAAAGGCAGTTATAAGGGGAAAATATATAGCAATACATGCTCACATATAGAAACAAGACGCAAATCAAAGAAACAACCTAATCTCCCACTGTAAAGAACTGGGAAAAGAACAACAACAAAAAAAAAACCCAAAAGCCAGCAGAACAAAGGAAATAATAACAGTCAAAGGAGAAATAAATGAAATAGAAGTCAGGAAAACAGGCCCTTCCTGGTGGTGCAATGGGTTAGGATGAAGCACTGCAAGCTAGTGCAGCTGCTTCATTCAGTGTGAGCTTGATCCCTGCACTGGAGGTGACCCACAGGGCGCAGCAGACCTCTCCTGACCCACCTGCTGTTCCCTTCAGCAGTGTACTTTGTCAATCTGCTGGTTCTGTTCCCTACTCTGCTGTCTCTGGTAAAGCCTCTCATGGCCCCTGAACCTCTGGCCTGTATCCCAATACTGTATGCATAAATAAATAAAATCTTAAAAAAAAAAAAAAAAAGGGAGTTAGGAAAATAATCCAAAAATAAAAAAATAAATAAAACCAAAAGTTGGTTCTTCAAAGAAGTAAACAAAATAGACAAATGCTTAGCCAGGTTCACAAAGGAAAAAAACAACAACAACAACAGGAGAAAGCACAAATAAATAGATCATAAATGAAAAACAAGTAATCACAATACACATCACAAATCAAAAGAATAATCAGAGAATACTATGAACAGCAATAGTTAGAACAGCATCTAGAAGAGATGCACAAATTCCTACAACTTTACAACCATACAAAACTAGCTAAAAAGAAATAGGACACCTAAACAGGCTAATTACAAATAGTGAAATTAAAGCAGCAATTAAACTCTCCCTCTCCTAAGAACAAAAGACCAGAACCAGATGATCTAACAAAGACAACACACAAAAACAAAACTTCAGCCAGTCTCCCTATTGAGCACTGGTGCCAAAATCTTCAATGAAATCTTAGCCAACAGAATCCAACAATGCTTCAAAAGAATCCCACGACCAAGTGGGATTTATTCCAGGGACACAAGAATGGTTCAACATCTAAAAATCTGTATCCATCACATCAACAGAAAGAAAAATAAAAAACCCTATAATCATCAATTGATGCATAGAAGGCATTCAACAAACTTCAGCATCCATTCATGATGAAGGCCCTTGAAATTCTTGGAGTAGAAGAAATATACATCAACACAATAAAAGCCATGTATGACAAACCCACAGCCAATATTATCCTTGATGGAAAAAAAAGCTGAAAGCCTTTCCTCTAAGATCAGGAACAACATGAAGAAGTCCACTATCATCATTGCTCTTCAACCTAATACTAGAAATCTAGTCAGAGCAATAAGACAGAAAAAAGGCATACAAAGAATCCAAATAAGGAAAGAAGAAGTAAAACTATCATTATTCACAGATGATACAATAATTTAAAAGGAAAACCCTAAGAACTCAATAGAAAACTAATCAAAATAATCAGGTTTGTAAAGTAGCAGGATATAAAATCAACACACAAAAGTCAGTAGCCCTCTTATACACAAAAAATCAATCAGAAGAAGTAGAAATAAAAAAAAAAACCCTTTACAAGTGAAACAAAAAAAAAAATCAAATACTTGGGAATAACCCTATACATAGAAAATTATACAACACTGTTAAAGAAATAAAGAGTACACAAAGAAATGGAAGACATTTACTGCTCATGTATCAGAAGAATTAAATCACTAAAATGGCCATTCCACCAAAAGTGATTTACAGATTTAATGCTATTCCAATAAAAATCTCAGTGACACTCTTCAAAAAAAGAGAACAAATATTGATGAGATTTATACAGAACCACAAAAAAACCTTCAATAGCCAAAACTTTCCTGACTAAAACAAAAGAGAACAGAGGTATCATACCCCTAGACTTCAAACTATACTACAAAGCCATAATGATCACAACTGCATGGTACTGGAACAAGAACAGACATACAGACTAATGGTTTCTAATACAAGATCCAGATATAAACCCAGTTTTATGGATGGCTTATCTCTGACAAAGGAGCAAAGAATATGTTCAATAACATATTCAGTACTGGGAAAACTGGACTGCTATCTGTAAAAAATGAAGCTAGATTAATACCTTGTACCATACACACACACAAAAAAAAACAACAATAGATTAAAGAACTAGACATAAGACCTAAAACCATAAAATACATAGAAGAAATATTGGCAAAATACTACATGACAGACACCTCAGTAACATCTTTAAAGATACATCACCCAAAGGATATTGAAGGAACAAATAAACAGCTGGCACTATATCAAATTAAAGAGCTTCTGTACAGCAAAACAGACATTACCCAAAACAAAGACATCCCACTGACTGGAAGAAAATTTTTGCACACAATACTAATGATAAAGGACTGATTACAAAGTTATACAAAGAGCTGTTGAAATGCAACAAAAACAAAGTGAACAACCCCATCAAAAATGGGCAGAAGATGGCCCTCCCTGGTGGTGCAATGGGTTGAATAGCACAGCACTATGAAGCTATCTAAACCACTGCAGCACAAGTTCAATCCTTGGGCAGGGAGCTGACTCACATGGTGTGGCAGACCTATCCTCACCCGCCACTGCTCCCCTTGTTTCAGGGTAGCTCAGAGTGAACTTGGGCTGCCTCTCTGTGGGGCCTCATCGCACTCAAAATGTAATTTTCTACAGGCACACACAGAAAGGGCAATGGGTTTATTATCAAAAAAGGGAGAAAGGAAAAGCACACAACCCAGGGTAAGAGAGAGGGATGCAAAGTAACTGGAATACTTTACCAGCGGGGCTAACTTGGAACTCTAGTCCCAAAGTAAGCTGCTAGCCCCAGTCACACCCTCTGAGAGCGCTTGTTCCAGAGAGAGAACCGTTACCCCTCCAGTGTGACAGCTTACTATTTATCTCCCAAAGTCCCAGAATTCCTGCTAGCTCCGCCCTTGGGTCCTCGCAGTTCTCTCCTTGGTACTGCTGGGAGTTGTAGTTTCCAATCACTGGAGTAGGGGGTGGAATCCAGAAAGCTGGAGTAGGGGGTGGAGTCCACAAGACTCTGCAGAGTTCTTTTAAGACATCCTTCCCCTTAACACCCTCAGCAGAGTGCCTGCGCCAGCCACCCCGTGCCAAGACAAGGCAGCCGGCTTGCCTGCTAAGGGTGGTTCTACATGACAACTCCCGTGTCTGTATTTCCCCCCACGATATCAAGTTATGGAGACTTGTGTTCTCACTGAGAATAACTGACCTCTCTGCAGAGTGCCGCCTTTATCTTGTGTGTGTATATTTGCCCGAAGCAGAATTTCACGGTTCTACTTTTGCATTTGCGAGCCCCCACAGAGCGCATCACAGTCAGAGCAGAACAAGCAGGCCACAGAAGACAGTAACCAGCTCACCAGAGTCGTGTCCACTGCAGGTTGCTCGTGCAGAGACACAGGGGTTGCGGTGTGAGGGGAGGTGCT
Source organism: Condylura cristata (assembly GCF_000260355.1). Classification (NCBI taxonomy): domain Eukaryota; kingdom Metazoa; phylum Chordata; class Mammalia; order Eulipotyphla; family Talpidae; genus Condylura; species Condylura cristata. Next base: position 4,823,087 of record NW_004567140.1, on the reverse strand, counting down.
AGGTGCAGAGACCGGCAGGTCAGGAAGGGACGGCCGGCCAGCCCTGGCCACTGCTGCCCCCGCTCTCAGCTCATCAGCTGGGGAAGGCAAAGCGACACTTCAGTCCACAGCAGGATTTCACCCAAAGGGAAGGGAAGGAGGGGCCACAGTCCATTAGTTTTAACAATTCAGATTTAAATTTACCCTGCAGTAAACAGCTCTCCTGCTGAGCACCCACAGGACCTGAAGCACTGATGTTACTGTCACAGGGACTCAGAACACAGCACTTCCCGCCCAGGAGTCTACAGAGAGGCTGCACTCATGTCCCAAAGAGGCTTCCCGGGGTCCCCTCCAGGGTGTCTCAGCCAACACTGACCTGGGCCTGGCCCTGTGACTGGCTTTGGTCAGAGGGAACTCGGCACCCATGAAGCTGGGGGAGCCTCTGGCAGCACTGTCATCCCTGAGGACACCTGGGTGGCCTGGCGGGGGTCCTGCTGAGCCAGTCGCCAGAAACATCACTCCAAAGTAAGTGAATTCAACACAACCAGCGTCAAGGCTCCAGATGGGGATGGTCTCACGTCTTCCGGCCACACCAGCCCAACATTTCCCCAAAATGCTAAACACAGATGAACTGTGTGGTCCCGTATTTCCACTCCTGGTGGCTCCCCCAGGTGAGGGGAGCAAGGATTTGGGATGGGCCTGAGCAGGAGCAGTCAGGGCAATGCTGACCCCGCAGAGGAAGGGCCCGCTACGACCCTGCCCCACCAGGTCCTGCCCCACCAGACGGCTGCCTGGTCCCAGCAGCCTCGGGAACTGAGTCCCTCCCCAAGCCCTGGAGGTCACACATAGCTCCAGCACTGACCGGGGCTGGCGTGTGTGGGGCAGCCTCTGACCCACGCTGGGCCGGTCCCGGCACGGTTACTGGCTTGATGCCCTTGTTACGTGGGTGAGAGGTGTTTAGTGAAGACTAGATATACTTGGTTTGTTCTCTTTATTTTCTTTAAAGATATATTTATTTATGCATACAGAACTGGGGTACAGGCGACAAGTGTGGGGGATGAGAGGATCCCCCAGAGAGAGTAGGGAGCTGCAGGTGGTAGATCGGGAGAGGTCTGTCACGCCACGTGGGTCAGCTCCCTGGCCAGAGTCGAACGCGTGCTGCAGCGGCTGCGGGTAGCTTCACAGTGCTGTGCTTTACCCCTTGCATCACAGGGGAGGCATCTAAGTTACTTTAATTTTAAATTCACCTCATCAATGTGAATGGAATTGAAATTCAGTATTTTTACTGATGCCTTGTAAAAACTGCCATCTTACAACAGTTTAGGTACATACCAATTATTTGAAGTGGTGCCACTATTCCACATCAGTGTATTAGGACACACATCAGTCTGTTTTCACCCTGCACTGGCATCTGGAGAAGGGGGGGGGGTCACAAGTGGGGGTCTCTACAGTGTAGATGTCCACCAGAGGGCAACTGAACCAAATCTGGTAGATCCATGAAGGGCACTGTCACTCTCAGCTAAGAAACAGCAGCAAATGTACAGCTACTGTGGAGGGTCGTTTTGGAGTTTGGGGTCACTCTGGGAAAGGTTTTACCAGAGCTCCCCTTTCAGCCACATGCGGCAAGTCCCCAGGTGTGTCTCCATGAGACAGAGACTCAGTTTTATATATATATATAAAGATTTATTCATTCATGCTTACAGAACTGGGGTACAGGCCAGATGTGTGGTGGGTGAGAGGATTCACCAGAGGCAGAGTGGGGAGCAGAACAGAATGACAAAGTACACTCCTGAGGGGAGCAGTGAGCGGGTCAGGAGAGGTCTGTCGCGCCATGTGGTTCAGCTCCCTGGTGGGGATCGAAATGGTGCTGCAGTGGCTTTGGAGAGCTTCATAATGCGGGGCTTTAACCCACTGCGCCACCAGGGAGAGCCCGACTCAGTTTAAAGAGCGGGTTTATTAGGGAAAGGACAGAGGACACGTGCTTAGGCACAAGCGGGCAGGAAGAGCTGCCCCGGAAGTGTCAGGCTTGCTGAGAGAGAGGCCTGCATGGTTGCAGGCGGGCACCTTAGGACTGTGACCCCACTGAGGGAGGCCAGTGCAGAGAAGACCTGGCATAGTGCAAGTCCCAGGCAGGCAGGAGGCTGCTGCCCTGCAGAGGGAGAGGGTGGGTGGGAAGAGGCACCTGCACAGGCACAGGTGGGCAGAAGACCGCTGCCTGGTGCTGGTGGACACTGCCCTGACAGAGTCCTTTTCCCTTTGGGGGGTGGCCTCACTCTTCAGAGTGGCGTGTTTGCAGCTGAGTTTGGATAACCGTGGAATCTCACAATGGCCCATCTCTGTATCTTTACCCTCAGATCTGTGCCTCCGATACTCCCCACAGCAGTCTGATATAGGAGTCTCTGTCACTGGGTTAATGGTCATTTTAGTTCCTTCTGCACCCACCTCCTTGCACAAGTCAGGTTTTAACTTTGTGATGTCTCCTTCAGGTTTTCAACTCTTTCCCTCCATTGGAGGGCATTAAGGCCATTTACTTTAAAATTAAGCATAAAATGGATAAGGCACAATTCCACTTCAGGGAATGTATTCAAAAGAGTTCAAAACAGTGCCTCAAACAGACACCTGCAGGCCTGTCTCCCAGCAGCATCACTCCCAACAGACCAGTAAATACAGGTGGAACTTGGAGTCCCTGGAGCATAAATGAAAGACATGTATATGGTCAGCATTACTGAGTCTTAAAAACAGCAGATTCTGGGCCACCTTGGTGGCCTGGGGTTCCATCTCAGTTTTATCACCACTAAGGGCTGAGATTGATCCCCAGCTAGGAAGTGACCACATGGCCCAGGAGACCTCCACTGTCTCCCCACTATTCCCCTCGGCAGTGGATTTCAGTAGATCCGCCTGTTCTGCTCCCCACTCTGGCTCTGGTGAAGCCTCTCATCCCCCCACACCTCAGGCCTACACCCCAGTTCTTGTATACATAAATAAATCTTTCAGAAAGTATGAAATGAAAACTGAACCACTACCCTGTCTTTCCACAAGTTTATCTTACAATCCAACACAAAAGCTGTAATAAAATTTCACCAGAGATTCCAGGGGCAGATGAGGAGTTTCTCCTTGTCACAGAGACCTTAATTATATTGAACAGGGCCCTCGCTGGTGGGGCAATGGGTTAAAGCCCAGAACTATGAAGCTCTCCGAAGTCTCTGCAGCAAAAGTTCAATTCCTTGCCAGAGAGGTGGCCCATATGGCACCACAGAACTCTCCTGTCTCCCCGCTGCTCCCCAGTAGTGTATTACCATCAACCTGACTGTCCTGCTCCCCACTGTCTCTGGTGAATCTTCTCACCCCCCTGCACTTCTGGTCTGTACCCCAGTTCTGTATGTATAAAGAAAAAATCTCAAAAAAAGAAAAAGGTTCAGAAAAGGAAAAGATACTTGCAAAAACACAAGCAGGGAGAAAGAACTGCCCAAGAGGGACGGGTTTGCTGAGAGTTCTGCGAGGTCCCACGCGGGCAGCCCTGAGGAGAGCGGCCTCTGCAGAGAAGCCCCAGCAGGTACAGGTCAAGGCAGGCAGGAGGCTGCTGCCCTGCACAGGACAGAGCAGGTGAAAAGGAGCACCTGCCTAGGCACAGGTGGGCAGGAGGCTGCCCAGGGCAAGCACAGAGCCTCACGGACAGTCTTCTCTTTGGGAGGGGCTCACTCTTGTGAGCCCTAGGTTTGTGCTGATTTTGGATAACTATGTTGAATTTGAAAGGGATCAAGATTCTGCAGTGAGTTCAATCTCCGTATCGTTTCCTTCTGGTCTGCAGCAGAACAGTCTCTAGAGCAGCCTGATACTAGCTGGGGCCCAGTGCTTTGTAATCCAGGCTTTGGGCCTAAGGAACTTAATTCCTGCAGCTGGGTAAATGGCTACGTTAATCCCTTCTGCCCCCAGTTACCTCTTGGTATTGGGGAAGCCAGATTTCTGGTTTTAGGGTCCCCCTTTCCTTTTATATTCTCATCCTCCATCACAGTGCCTCCATGCATGACTCAATGGGGGCATGGAATACACAGGGCAAATACACCATGGAATATGGTGATGAGCACCGTAGAATGCTTCAAGGGAAGTCAAATATGTGATAAAGGATGATTCTGGGATCTCTGTATAGACTAACGAGGGTATGCACTATTAAAGTTTCCTGGGCGTTTAAAGTAAAGAAGTAAATTACTTTCCAAATGCATCTGCAGAAAAACAGAAGACACCAAAATTCATGCTGGAGTCAAGCCCTGGCCAGACCCCATCCAACCAGAGTTGCCCAGCTGTTGCCAGAAAATACCGAATTCTTTTGCCTGTCACAATTATGGGAACCAGAAGACACAGACGGGGTGAATCTTTCATAGGCACTTTGATGAGCCCTGCAAGCTAGTCTGAGAGCAGCGGGTTCAAGCACCATAGAAAACCGTCCCAGCACCTCACCTCCAGCAGGCTAGTTATGAGTCCAGACAGTTCACTGTCGTTAACGGGCACAATCCGGACATGTACAACTGCCAGGAGGGTGACGACGCCGCTCCCGGAGAGCCCCCTCCCGGCCCTCTGCAGCTGGGGCATTTCCCTCCTCTGGGGAGCTCTGGCTCTGACAGTGGCGCACATCCCCCCCCCAGGGCCTCCCGGACCAGAAAGTGCACCAGCAGCAGGCCCAGGGAATCGCCATCCTGCAGACTTCTCTAGGCTGCTGCTGCCCTCTTGTGCCCCTGCCCGCCCCTGGCAGAGCTGTGTCCTTGTGGGAGTCACACGTACAACAGGCACCGGGGGACATTCTGGTGGTTGATGCTATGTCTCAGGTGTTGCAGATGACCCAGGATGCGGTATAAACAAAAGGATCTTATAACTTCTAAACTTGTCTATCTCTCCTCCAAAAAAAGAATTCTTAAAAAAGTTCCCTAATGTCACACAGGAAACTCAGTTGTGTCTCTACACAACAATACACACCAGCAGAGTCATTAGGAAAACAGCACCATTTAAAACTACATCCAGAGGGGAGTAGCGGGGAGACAGGAGAGGTCTGCTGGGCCACATGGGTCACCTAACTGGCTGTAGTGGCCACGGATAGCTTCGTAGTACTGTGTTTAACCCCTTTGGGGCACAAGGGGTTAAAAAACTAAAAAAAATTTCCAGTGCCAACCTAGGGATCTAGATGAAGGCTAAGGATAGAAAAGGTGGAAGGAGGGATCTCAAGACCAGAAGCCCAGCTCACACAGCAGGCGCTGGGGTGGGGTGGCGGCATTGGCACAGCCATGACCCAGCTGTCGGAGCTAAGACCAGACGCCCGTGCCTGACCACAAAGCACAGGGCCCAAGCAGGTGTCACTTGCTGTAGGGGTGTTCGGGAGCACAGACCTGAAGGTAAAGATAGAGAGATGAGGGCCGTTTAGAACAGGCCCCTTTCAGATCCCACACAGTTTACACAAAGTCAACAGCAAACCAGTCCAGGAAGGAGTGAGCCCCCACAGGGAGTCCACACCAGGCAGTGTCTGCACTACCAGGGGCAGCGCCTTCTGCCCACCTCAGCCTAGGCAGGAGGCTCCTTTCCCCGCCCCTCTGTCCCTCTGCAGGGCAGGGGCCTCCTGGCTGCCTGTGACCTGCACCGCCCCGGGTTCTCTGCACTGACCTCCCTCAGCACAGGCCGCTCTCCTCAGGCCGCCTGCCTGCAGGCATGCAGGCCTCTCAGCAAACTTGTGCCACAGGGCAGCCTTTCTGCTATGTTTAAGCAAGTGTCCTTTACTCTTCTTTCCCTTTTATAATACCCTGTGCCCCAAACAAACTCGACTGGGGTCTCTCCAGTGCTGGCGACAAGGAAGCTGTGGTGAAGCCTTTCCCAGAGTGAACCCAAGAAACCCCTCTCCAAACCCAACCACTCCAGAAAGGACATCAGGCCGGGGGTTAAGCTCCCACTGTCCCAGCTGTGGCCTGATTCCATCCAGCACCAGGGAACTAGCCCACAGGGTGCAGTCCCGGCCGCTGCTCCCCTCAGCAGTGGATTTCTGTGGATCTGCCTGTTCTGCTCCCCACTGTCTCTAGTGAAAACTTTCACTCCCCACATCTCTGGCCTGCAGCACCTTTTTCTACGGGGGAAAAAAATGATAAAAAAAATTTACAATAGAGATACTGAAAATTTAAAAAAAAAAAAAACACCCATTCAAAAGAACTTAAAATACAAATCAGTGTCAACACATTCGGTGCTCATGCTTGGTGTAATTAGCACTGACATCTGCAGATGTCCCAATGCAAACTACAGAGAAAATGCCATCAGGATGAAAACTCCCCTGGCAGTTTTCACAGAAACAGGAGGCACCGTCCTGAAATGGGGGTGGGGGCGGGAGCACAACGGACAGAGCCAGACCCTCTGGAGAATGAGGCTGGGGGCGTCTTGTGCCCTCACTTCGGCCTGTTAGCCAGAAACTAAGTGTCAACGACAGTCACTAAAGTGAGGGTTTGAATCCAGGCAGCAGCGGATTTTATTCTGTGAGAACTATTCCAACATACAAGGCTGAACGGGGATTATAGGGAGACTGAGCCAGGGACTTTAAGGGTGCCAAGGTTCTGGGCGGGAGGGAACCTCCATCCTAACTAGTCCCCCCACCCCAAACCCGAGCTGGGGCTGGAGGAAG
>NW_004567140.1:4814264-4815147 GCF_000260355.1 Condylura cristata | reverse complement strand
GCTCTGTCTCTGGTGAGTCCTCTCACCCTCCGCATCTCTGGCCTGTACCCCAGCATCTCTGGCCTGTACCCCAGTTTTGTATGAATAATAAATCTTTAAAACAAAAACATATAGACCTTTAATGGAAAGGGACTTTAGTACAATGAGAGTGCAATACAGAAATGACAGAATATAGTTTCCAAATCAAACACCCGAAGTCAGCCATGCCCTTGTGGTTTGTAAAAGTTCACCCAAAAGAGATAGGCTGTTGGGAATGTTGTAAAAGTTAGTTCCCACTAGACAGCTCGCCCTCCCTCCAGAGCCATTGTTCCAGGAAGGTGCTGGCGGGGTGGGTTCCCAGAGATAAGCCTAGAGTCCTGCCTGATCAAGATAAGGTCCCAGCGTGCGTCTGTCTGTCTGCCTGTCTGTCTGCTGTGTCCCTAACATCTGGACAAACAGGAATTCGCAGGCACCCACCACCAATGGACAGACGTACCCAGTGGAAAATCCCCAGCACCTACTAACTGTCCTTATAAACCACACTCTGTAGATCTTCGGGATCCTTCCTTGAGGGTTGCGCCTGCCGTGACAGGGCACGTAAAGGAAGGATCCTGGCTCGAGCTAGCCTAATAAAGTCTCGTTTGTTTTTGCATCGGACATGGGCCTCGGTCGTTATTGAACGCGGCAATATTTTACACTCCAACATAGGCCTGTTACAAGGCGGGGAGAGAGGGGCACCACCGAACCCCCAAACGTGCCTGATCTAAATAGGTTGTCTCATCCACTGCATCAAGACAAGAAATAAGAGCTTTAATGGAAAGGAACTTTAATACAATGAGTACACAATACAGAAGACAAAATATAATTTCTAAATCAAACACCTAAAGTTACACAAGTTACCCAT
>NW_004567140.1:4806626-4813148 GCF_000260355.1 Condylura cristata | reverse complement strand
ATCTAAATAGGTTGTCTCATCCACTGCATCAAGACAAGAAATAAGAGCTTTAATGGAAAGGAACTTTAATACAATGAGCACACAATACAGAAGACAAAATATAATTTCTAAATCAAACACCTAAAGTTACACAAGTTACCCATCCGCGTGTGGGTAAAAGTCCCCCCAAAAGGGACTGGCCCACGCAAAGTCTCAAAGTCCAACACAAGTCTGAAGGATCGATAGAAAAGGGTCAGGTATGGTCAGACAAGTCTGGGAGATCAAGAGCAAAATCAAGTTTAAGATAAAAGTTGCCACAGGCAACTTCCCCACGGGTCTCTCACCCACCTGCATCACCTAGTCCAGCATCAAGAAGTAGTTTCTTCACGTGTCTTTCTGCTCCGTGTGGCTCCTCCAGGTCTCCTGCTTGCTGTCCATCCTGCTTGCTTGCAGCCTCCTCTGCAGCCTCTTTCCCTCCCAGCTCAGCAACAACCTCTCTGGGTGGGGCAGGCATCTGGAACCTACTCTTCCCGTGTTACAAAACCATTATTTGGCAGTGACCACAGCTCCACAAACCAGCCCTCAGGTTGTAAGTGGCATCAGGACTCACTCACCCCTTCGTCTGGGCTTGCTCTACACCCCACACCCAGGCCCCCACTCTCCACTTTCCCAGCCTCACAGCCAGGGGGCGCTCTGCCCTCTCTCCTTGGTGCTTCAAGGCCCTGTCATCCCCTCCTCCCTTCTTCAAGCTTAAGTGCCAGTAGCTAGGTTAATGGGTATGTTAATCCCCTTTCCTCCCACCCCAGCTCCCAGCATTGTGTGAGCCAGGTTTCTGGTCTTATGGCGCCTCTTTGGAACTTTTCTATTCTATTCTTCCATTTCCCTCACCCACCACTCCCACCCCTCTAGCCTACAGCCCACTTGTACACATAAAATAACTCTTTAAAAAAAAAAAAAAAAAGAGCCAGATGATGTTTTTTAATTAAGATTTATGTATCTATGCATACAAGAATGAGGTGTTTGAGGCATGGGTGGGGGCTGGCTGCAGATGGCGCGGCAGACCTCTCCTGACCTGCCCGCTGCTCCCCTCAGCAGTGTACGTCGATCTGCCTGTTCTGCTCCCCACTCTGTCCCTGGGAAATTCTCTCTCACCCTCCGCATCTCTGGTCTGTACCCCAGTTCTGTATAAATAAATAAATAAATCTTTAAAAAAAAAAAGAGCCAGATGATGTTTTTTAATTAAGATTTATGTATCTATGCATACAAGAATGAGGTGTTTGAGGCATGGGTGGGGGCTGGCTGGAGATTTCTCCTGAGACAGTGATCATCAGAAAAAGGCAAATCGACTGAAATATACTACTTAGGACTACAGTTGTAAGGCTGGAGAGGTCTACTGTGCCTATGCGTGAGCTTGCTGGCTGTGGCTAAAACCTGCTCTCCAGTGGCTGCGGAAGGATTCAAAGTGCTGTGGCTTAACCACTTGCACCACTAGGGAGGCCCCTCAGCAGTGTATTGCAGTAGCCCCCATATGCCCTGCTCCCCAATCTGCCTCTGAACAATGCTTTTGTAACTAGGTGGTCCACAGGAAAAGGGGAGCTTCCAGGTTCCCTGCCCCACCCAAAGAAGTTGGAGCAGAGGAGAGAAGAATCTGGAGAGGAGACAGGAAGGAAGCTGGATGGAGCCAGAAGCGGACCTGAGGGAGCCACATGGAAGAGAGACATGTGAAGAAACTAAGTTTGCTTCTTGGCCCTGGACTGGGTGAAATAGACGTGGGTGAGGGACCCGTGGCGGGGGTGGGGGATGGGGGTGGAGCGGTGACTATGGCAGCATTTATCTTGATTTGGTATTGCTCTTTTCCTCCCAGATTTGTCCGGCCATTGCTGACCATTTTCTATGAGTCTCCACCGGAAGGTACTTTAATCTGTGTCGGGCTTTCAGGCCTTGCTTTGCGCAGTCCCTTTTGGGTAGACATTTACCCATGAGGGAACTTACAGGTAACTTTGGGGGTTTGATTTGCAAACTATATTCTTTGTCTTTTCTGTATTGCACACTCACTGTATTAAAGTCCCTTTCCATTAAAGGTCTTATATGTTTTGTCTTAATGCGGCGAATAGCAGAACCTATTTAGAGCAGGCAAGTTTGGAGGTTCAGGGGTGTCCCTATCACTGCCCTGTAACAATTTCACTCCATGAATTTCTGGCCTACACCCCAGTTTTCCAATGTGAAAATTATATAAAAGAAAAGACATTTTACAAATGTTCACAGAATAAGACCTCGTTGTACAGAGGGGAGGATAATAAAAGTGGGGTGCCCCTGGGCTGTGGGCAGTGACATCCTGAAGGACCATGACAGTATCCAGGAATGCTGATGAGTCACACATAGAAAATCATCATTTAAAAATTTATTTATTTATCCATATTAGAACTGGGATGCAGGCCAGAGGTGCAGGGGGTGAGAGTATTCAGAGACAGAGTGGGGAGCAGAACAGGCAGACTGACCGAAATCCACTGCTGGAGGGAGCTGCAGGCAGGACAGGAGGTCTGTCCTGTGACTCAGTTGCCTGGCTCTGGGTCAAAATGTGCTGCAGAGGCTGCAGGCAGCTTCCTAATACAGAACCACCAGGGAAGCCCTGCAAATGGAAATCTTTTGGGAAATAGTAGCATTTGATGCCTGCAACCTATCATTGAGGAGTCTCTATTTAAATGGCAAACAACTTTCTTAAATAGAAGATTTGTTTTTGCATACAAAAACTGGGTACAGGTCAGTGGTGTGGGGTTGGGGTGGGAGGGTGAACGAACGGATTTACCAGAGTAGGGAGCAGAACAGGCAGAGTGGAACACGCTGCTGAGGGGAGCAGTGGGTGAGACAGGAGAGGGCTGCTGCACCCTGTGGGCCACTCCCTGGCCAGGGATCAAACTCTTGCAGCCGTGGCTGAGGACGGCTTCACAGTGCTGCACTTTAACCCACTGCACCACCAGGCCCTCAAACAACAAGTTTTAGAAGAAATTCAACATTCTGCTGTGGGGTTGGTTAGTCAGGGCTCTCCACATAAACTAATAGATCAGGAATTCTGACAATGTAGTAGAAATAGAGCATCATAAATTCATCACCGTAAGTCATGCTATCTACTCCTCCCACAGCACTATCTCCTTAAATCACACTTCCTCTCCAAGACAACGGAAGGTCAGAATTCTGTCAGGACACATATGCACTGCCTAAAGTATGTCCTTGAGGAATAAAACCTTCCCCTTAAAACCCTGCAACTTCACACTCTGTAAATGAACAATACTTACGGTCTAAAGTCAACACGTTACGTGCTACATGAGGGCATAAAACATATCTCATGTCGACATGAGGTAATCACGACAATGTGTCTCATCTGCTGGCTTATGGTGTCACAGTTGGGATTTCTGACTTTTTCACCCTTTTGCACTATAAGCGCCTCATCTCACTACGAGTGGAGCCCCTAAACCCCCTGGTCCTCAGGGCTGCGGCCCTGGTGCTCAGGGTTCCTGCCTGTCAGCTCAGCTAGGCCCAGGCAGGGGACTCTCAGCAAGCGCAAAGCCCCAGTGTGAGAAGTCTAAGGGACACCAGTGACAGTGAAAACAGCAGGTAGGTGACAGATGCGACATGACAGGCTTTGTCGGGCAGCAACCCTTGTTCACTCCATCCTGGCTTACACCCCCACGTGCACACAACACTCCACTCCCTGCTTACAGTCCCACCTTTGTGCCTGATGTGACACAAGAGGAGACGCCCTCGGATGGGCTGCACAGTACGTCCAGGTAGGCCCGTCCTGCGTTCTCATTGTGCTGCGCGGACCCATGTGATCTTCCCTCAGCTCTGCTGCTCCAACAGAGCCACCATCCGCCACCAACAGGACACAACACTGCTGCTTCCGTGGGGAGTAACCCAAGCCTCCATGCCTGGAGGTCTGGCCATTAGCTGGGCACAGTCATGCAGAAGGAAACCCCGAGTCTCACGTACCACTGTGCTTCACACTCTGTACACTGTCCTTACCCACTGTGGGGCTCTTGTCCAATCTGTGGTGGTGGCAGGGCCAGTCACACCAGGTGGCCAAACTCCCCTCTTGGCCTGTTGAATGAGGCAGGAGGACCAGATATGACCGGGCAGCAGCCAGAACTTCCAGGTCAGTGGAATTCCGCTCAGTGTGTCTGGGTGGACACGTTCCTCCCCCGGGAATACACCATGCAGGGACAGTGAGCACAGCCATTTCCAGGTCCTCACATTCATTCTTGGGCCCCTGAATTCTGGCCATGGAGGACAGGACAACAGGCCGGACAGAGTCAGCAGTCTCCTGTGCCAGCACCTCAAAGTCTTGCAAAGACTGAAGTTGTGCCACTGAGTCTTCAGAAGACCATCCTGCCCTCCCCTCAAGTCAGCAGCTTCTGGATGGTGAGCAATACGGCAAGAAAGGTGAATTCCACAACTTCAAGTGCACTGTAGGGATTCTTGCATTGCTGAGGGATTTCCTTGGCAGTCCCATTTCCTTGGCCAGAAACAATTAAATCACCATGACATCAGTCTTGGTTCTCTGGAAAGCCACGATGATAGATGTTTGCTTTTCAAGACTCATTTAGTTATGCATACAAGAACTGGGGTATGGGGGGGGGCGGCGGGGGGGCGTGATTCAGCAGACACAGAATGGGGAGCAGATCACAGAAATGCACAACTGAGGGGAGCAGTGGCCGAAGCAGGGGTGTGCACAGCACATGTGGGTCACTCCCTGGTCAGCGTGGGCCCAGGCCTCAGGTGGGTCACATGGTAGCGCTCAGACTTGACCTCCTACGCCAGCAGGGAGGCCCAGACTGACGGCACTTGTGGCAAATGACGTGTGCAGGGAAGGTGGGTGAGTACAGCTGTGCCCTACCCTATCCCGGCGTCTTGCCTGCCATTAACCAAGGCACACTAGCACTTCCATCTCTTTGGCTCCTCCCAGTAGAAAAGCTTAAAGGAGACACAGCTTCCTCAAAAACTCATTGTTCAATTCTACTCCAGCTAATAAATACCTAAATGAGTCTCCAATTGCCTCAAGTTGTGATCTTTCTCCTTTCAAGTCTTTTTGGCTAACTTACACCTAATACCGTATTTAAAAGCTACTTTATCTTTCTCCTGTATGTTGAAGGAGAAGTGTGTCACTTTCGTGCATTTAACATTCATGACAAATGAAGCCCTTTGGTCCTCCACCAAAAAAGTTAAAATTAGTCAAGAACATTTCACACAGCAGTGTGAGCTAGCAAAAACCCAGACAGAAAAAAATCATGTCTAATGTGAAGCCTTCCGTGTTGACACTGTCCCACCCTTCAGCTCCCACAATAAAACTGGCAGATCACATGTACTCCACAGCCACAGAATATGAAAAGACATGGTGGGGGTAGAGTTTTCAGTGACCTGGCTGGATTAATGTTTACCACTTGTGCTTAAAGTATCCTGGCATGGGGGTCCACCTGGTGTCCTAGGGATTAAGTCTCAGCACTATCAAGCTACTGCCACCCACAATGGCATGATGGATCCCTGGTCAGGGAGCTGACTCACATCGCACAGCAGAACCCTCTGTTTTCACCTGCTGCTCCTCTCAGCAGTGTATTTCAGTAAGCTCTCCTGTTCTGCTCCCCTCTGTCTCTGGTGAAACTTCTCATTGCCCAACACCCCAAACCCCAGGTTTTTTACTTTAATGATTTATTTATTCCTGCATACAAGAAGCGGGGTGTGGGCAACAGATGCATGGGGTGAGAGGATTCACCAGAGACAGAGTGGGGAGCAGAACAGGCAGATTGACTGAAATGTACTGCTGAGAGGAGCAGAGGGCACGTCAGGAGAGGTCCGCCATCCATGCGGATCACCTCCTGGCCCGGGATAGAACTCAAGCTGCATTGGCTTTGGATAGCTTCATAGTGCTGTGCTTTAACCCACTGCAACACCATGGAGGGCCCATACCCCAGTTTATTATACATAAATAGATAAATCTTTCAAATCCCCTGGCCAAAGATAAGCTATATGATCCACTCATAGTAGGGGTGGGGAAGGGAACAGTTTCCATAGAACAAAAATAGAATAGTGAATTGTAAACTAATGGTCAGTCAACCAAGGTTACAGTCCTGTGTCATTTCTCTGATGGTTAGTGAGATGCTATTTCTGAAAGAAACTTGGTGTGTTTTCTTTACATTCATAGTGTTTCTCTCCTGTGTGAATTCTCTGATGTACGTTGAGGGAAAACTGACTCAGGAATGTTTTCCTACATTCTTCACATTCGTGGAGCTTTTCTCCTGTGTGAATTTTCTGGTGTTTCGTGAGTGCTTACTGCCAGAAAAATGTTTTCCCACATTCTTCACTCATGGGCTTGTTCTCCTGTGTGAGTACTCTGATGTCTCTTGAGTTCTCTCTGCCACAGGAAGGTTTTCCCACATTCTTTACATTCATAAAGTTTCTCTCCTGTGTGAATTCGCTGATGTACCTTGAGGTATGACTGTGATGAGAAGCTTTTCCTACATTCTTTACATTCATAGAGGTCCTCTCCTGTGT
>NW_004567140.1:4800394-4806526 GCF_000260355.1 Condylura cristata | reverse complement strand
TATGACTGTGATGAGAAGCTTTTCCTACATTCTTTACATTCATAGAGGTCCTCTCCTGTGTGAATTCGCTGATGTACCTTGAGGTATGACTGTGACGAGAAGGTTTTCCTACATTCTTTACATTCATAGGGTCTCTCTCCCGTGTGAATTCGCTCATGTATCTTGAAGGATGACCACCACAAGAAGGTTTTCTGACATTTTTTACATTCATAGCGTTTCTCTCCTGTGTGAATACTCTGATGCATTCTGAAGTATGATTTCCTTAAGAAAGTTTTCCCACATTCTTTGCATTTATAACATTCCTCTCTTGTGTGAATTTTCTGGTGCATCTTGAAGGATGACCGCCACAAGAAGGTTTTCCCACATTCTTTACATTCATAAAGTTTCTCTCCTGTGTGAACTCTCTGATGTACCTTTAGGTCTGATGGCCAGAAGAAAGTTTTCTTACATTCTTTACATTCATAGCGTCTCTCTCCTGTATGAATTCGCTGATGTACCTTGAGGTATGACAGTGACAAGAAGGTTTTCCTACATTCTTTACATTCATAGCGTTTCTCTCTTGTGTGAATTCGCTCATGCACCTTCAGAACTGACTTCTGTGAAAAGGTTTTCCCGCATTTACTACATTCATAGCGTGTCTGTCCTGTGTGAATTTGCTCATGTAGCTTGAGGGATACCTGCCACAAGAAGGTTTTCTGACATTCTTTACATTCATAGCGTTTCTCTCCTGTGTGAATTCGCTCATGCACCTTGAGGTTTGACGGTGCCAAGAAGGTTTTCCTACATTCTTTACATTCATAGCGTTTCTGTCTTGTGTGAATGTTCTCATGTACCTTCAGAGCTGACTTCCGTGAAAAGGTTTTCCCGCATTCACTACATTTATAGCATCTCTCTCCTGTGTGAATTCGCTCATGCATCTTGAGGTTTGAATGTGCCAAGAAGGTTTTCCTACATTCTTTACATTCATACTTTTTGTGTCTTGTGTGAATGTTCTCATGTACCGTCAGAATTGACTTCCGTGCAAAGGTTTTCCCACATTCACTACACTTATAGCATCTCTCTCCTGTGTGAATTCGCTCATGTATTTTGAGGTATGACTGTGACAAGAAGGTTTTCCTACATTCTTTACATTCATAGCGTTTCTGTCTTGTGTGAATGTTCTTATGTACCTTCAGAGTTGACTTCTGTGAAAATTTTTTCCCGCATTCACTACATTCATAGCGTCTCTCTCCTGTGTGTATTTGCTCATGTATCTTGAGGTATGACTGTGACAAGAAGGTTTTCTGACATTCTTTACATTCATAGAGTTTCTCTCCTGTGTGAATGCTCTCATGTCTCTTCAGAGTTGACTTCTGTGAAAAGGTTTTCCCGCATTCACTACATTCATGGCCTCCCTCTCCTGTATGTTTTTGCTCATGTAGCCTGAGGGATGAGTGCCACAAGAAGGTTTTCTGACATTCTTTACATTTATAGCGTCTCTCTCCTGTGTGAATTCGCTCATGTAGCTTGAGGCATGACCGCCACAAGAAGGTTTTCTGACATTCTTTACATTCATAGCGTTTCTCTCCTGTGTGAATTTTCTCATGTGCCTTCAGAGTTGACTTCCATGCAAAGGTTTTCCCGCATTCACTACATTTATAGCATCTCTCTCCTGTGTGAATTCGCTCATGTATTTTGAGGTATGACTGTGACAAAAAGGTTTTCTTACATTCTTTACATTCATAGAGTTTCTCTCCTGTGTGAATGCTCTCATGTATCTTCAGAGTTGACTTCCATGCAAAGGTTTTTCCACATTCATTACATTCATAGCGTCTCTTTCCTGTGTGTATTTGCTCATGTGTCTTGAGGGATGACTGTGACAAGAAGGTTTCCCTACATTCTTTACATTCATAGCGTTTCTCTCTTGTGTGAATTCTCTCATGTCTCTTCAGACTTGCCTTCCGTGAATAGGCTTTCCCGCATTTACTACATTCATAACCTCTCTCTCCTGTGTGAATTTTCTCATGTGCCTTCAGAGTTGACTTCCATGCAAAGGTTTTCTCGCATTCGCTACATTTATAGTGTCTCTCTCCTGTGTGAATTCGCTCATGCATTTTGAGGTATGACTGTGATAAGAAGGTTTTCCTACATTCTTTACATTCATAGCGTCTCTTTCCTGTGTGAATTTGCTCATGTGTCTTGAGGTATGACCGCCACAGGAAGGTTTTCTGACATTCTTTACATTTATATGGTCTCTCTCCTGTGTGAATTAGTTGATGTTTCTTGAGGTATGACGGTAACAAAAAGGTTCTACCACAATCATTACATTTATTTCCAGTATGAATTTCCTGATGACTCTTGAGGGCTGACTGCTTCAAGAACGTTTTCTTACATTCTTTACATTCATAGCGCCTCACTCCTGTGTGAGTTTGCTTATGTATCTTCAGGGATGCCTGCCACAAAGTTTTCTGACATTCTTTACTTTCATAGCATTTCTTGCCTGTGTGAATTCTCTCAGGTATCTTGAGAACTGACTGACACGATTCCCCACATTCATTAGACTCATGGCATTTCTCTCGTGTGTGAACTCTCTGATGCATCCTGAGGTGTGACTGCCGCAAAAAGGTTTTCCTACATTCTTTACATTCATGGCATTTCTTTTCAGTGTGATTGCTCCGATGCTTATTGAGACATGACTTCCTGTTAAAAGCGATCCCCCCTTCTTTATATTCATGGGGTTTTCTTTTCTTTACATTCTGATGTATCTGGAGGGCTGATCCCTTCAATTTAGTATTCTGATGTATCTGGAGGGCTGATTCCTTCAATAAAGTTTTCCTAGATTCTTTATATTCATGGGGTTTCACACCTGTGCAGATCTGCTGATGTCTCTTCAAGGTGAAACTTTTCATACTATTTTTATACTCGTAAGATTTCTCCTCTGTAACAGCTCTCTGATGTTTATTGAGGGTTGAATTCTCACAGGTCTTCCAACATTTAAATGGTTGCTCACCTGTTTGCATTTTATAAAATTCAGTTAGGAGAAACTCTTAACGTATAAACCACATAGATGTTTATTGCTTCTGGGTTCTGTGACAAGAGTGTGTTGTAATTTGTCCCTATAATTACTCTGACTTAGTTATGATGTGTCTTTTCAAAACATCTGTGAAAAATCAATTTTGCTGGCTTCTGAAAAATTATTTTCTCCTCTTTATTAGTGAGACCACTCTTAGTGAGTTCACTCTACAGAGTCTCCTTTTTGGTAGTGGACACTAACATTTCACAGGCCTCCCTACATTCGTTACATACATAGGTAGTCTCTCCTATAACACAAGGAGAGTGTCCTGCAGCCTGCGACTAGGGAAACCCATTACTTAAAAACAGGTCGAAGTGGCCAGTTATTTTCTGGAATTGGCCCTTCCCACCCTCCTAGTCCAACAAACAGTGACTGACCTGAGAGGCTCTGCTCTGGGGGGTTCTCTGCAGTCCATGGTTGTCCTGCTGCTTCCAACCAGACAATCACCACAGGTTTCATAATACAACGATCTGGTGTAAGAAATACAGAAGGAATTGGACGTAACCTGTGAGGTTCATGGCCTTTAAAAAATGATGATAGCACACTCTTAAGCATTGTTTGACTTTTTGTTCTTTTATATATGGAAGACTTGGTTGGTTACAGATGTGCTGGGGTATCATCCCCATGTTCTTCTTCAAGGTTCACCACTGTTCATTGCCATCAAGGTCAGTCTAGAAGACACTCTGCAGCCATGGTTTTGAAAGATAATAAATGTACAGCCATGGGACCAGAGATGGCAATACTCCACATTGGAATTACTCTGAGAAGCCCAGCAAGAAATTTTGGGGACAGTGTGTATGCACTTGACAAAGTTAAAAGGAAAAGAACCTCAACATGAAAGGCCTGGCTCAAAGCTTACAAAACTCTGAGACTCACAAGAAAATTATCATTGGTGAAGATCCTTAGACTGGGGTCATTTTCAAATAAGGATCCATAAGCAAAGCAAAGTCCTTCTGGATTCTTCAACAGATCACTTCCATCAGAACTAGATAGGAGCTGAGTCTGAAGCTGCTACTGTGCACGGTTACGTTAATCTCCAAGTAAATTCATAATCAATTTTTTGTTATTGTTAAAAATTCATTCATATAGGCCAGAAGTGCAAGAGGTGAGAGGATTCAGCAGATACAGGGTGTGGGGAAGAACAGGTAGGACAGGAGAGGTCTGCCATGCCGTGTGGGCCACCTCCATGCCCAGGGAGGTTTCCCCACAATCATGCTACAGTGGCTGCACACATTTTCAGAGTGCCTTGCTTCAAAACATTGCTCTAAGAATGGCCTCTTGATAATTTTTTAAAGAATTGTTTGATGGCGACAAATTTGAGCTTGTAGTAGGGATCTGTGTACTCATGATCTTGTTGGCCTGGAATCTTAATAGTTAAGTTTTAAATTTTATTGTTTATTAAATTTTAATGTAAGTAAAATAACACAATTTTATTAAATTTGTACATTTACCACAATGAAAACTGTCCTTGTGGACCTTCCTGGTGGCCTAGAGTTTATGGGTCACCACTGTCACATGGATGGCCTATGCTCGACCCTGGCAGGGAGCTAGTACATGGAACAGCAGATGGCACCTGTCTTGTCCGCTGCTCGACTCCACAGTGTAATTTCAGTAGCATCACTGTTCTGCTCCTCACTCTGTCTCTGGTGACTCCTCTAACCCCCCTACCTTGGCTTGCATGCATGCATAAATAAAAATAAATATTTTTTTAATAAATATATTTTTTTAATTTCCTTGAACTGCACTGTCAAGAATAAAGTGTTGCTCACCCACGGAAACCAGGCTCCTGTAGGTCTCCAGCATCACATCCCGGTACAGGGTCCTCTGGGCATCGTCCAGGTCCTGCCACTCCTCCCAGGTGAAGCTCACAGCCACGTCCTCGAATGACACCATCCTGTAAGGGCAGTGGTCTGGGTCAGAAGAGTAGGAAGTCTAGCAGTTTATTAGTTTGAGTGTGTTTTGTCTTATACAGGATGCACCAAGCTTTGTGCGACAAACTGTAGAAATTCTCTCCCAATTTTCTTTTTGAGATTTGTTTATTTATGCATAGGAGAATAGGGCTGTAAGCCAGAGGTAGGGGTTGGTGGTGGAGGTAAGAGTGAGAGCATTCACCAGAGACAGAGAGGGGCGCAGAACAGGCAGTTGTACTTACAACACTGCTGAGGGGAATAGCTGGCAGGACAGGAGAGGTCTGCTGTGCCCTGTGGGTCAGCTCCCTGACCACAGAAGTGACAGTGTGATAGCGCCGAGACTTAACCCCTATACAAAGGTAGGAATCCCACCTACCTTTGTATTAACTCATCATTCCCAAACATACTAACAAAACTTCCTTCTAAAGCCTGGAAATGTACTTATTTCAAAAATAAAAGGATAAATAAAATTCTAATCCAAAAGGATCTGAAGGGGTTTGGAGAATTAGGTGTAAGTCTCAATTCCTAGAATAAAGGGCTAGAGAAGGAAAGTCAAAACATGATAAGGCCTTCTCTGGTGGCACAATGGGTTAAAGTAAAGCACTACGAAGCTAGCTGCAGCCGCTTCACAAATTCGATCCCAGGCCAGGGAGGTGACCCACATTATGAGGCAGACCTCTCCTGACCCGCCTGCTGCTCCCCTCAGCAGATTTCATCAATTTGCCTGTTCTGCACCCCACTTTGTCTCTGGTCAATCCTCTCACTGCCTCTGCAACTCTGGCCTGAACCCCACTTCTGTATGCATAAAATCTTTTTAAAATGTTGAATGTGATAAAAAAGAAAAAAAATCAATTTTTATACTAACAATATTGTATTTCAAAGAACTGTTAAAGAGGCTTCATATCATGTACGCATCCAAACCTGTAAAAACTACAAACCCAGAATGAATCCTAATGTGATGTGTGGTAGTAACGAGTCAAGTGTTGTGAACTGGAAGAAAAGGACAGTCTGTAAAGGTAATGACGATACAGAGGAGGTGTCCTATGTGGGGGTGACTCAGCTTACATTTGAAGTCACCATACCTCCTGCTCACTAGTGATGTGATCTAAATCTGCTAAAAATGAATCTATCGAGCTCAGAACCAGAGACCTGAGGATAGCCGCAGACCTG
>NW_004567140.1:4747423-4794559 GCF_000260355.1 Condylura cristata | reverse complement strand
TGGGGATTACAATTGAGATGAAAAAAAAAATGTGAAAAATGATGTAAAAATAAACTTTTTAATAAAAAAAAAAAATGAATCTATCGTAGAAGGGCCAAGCTGGAAACAGACAATTCTCTAAAGAAGATACACAAAGGAACCATAAGCACATTAGAAGGTGTACAGTATCACTGGCCCTGAGGAAGTAACACTCTGCATCACAGTGAGACTCCACTGGATACTCATAGGTGGATACTGTGTTTTAAATATTTCTTTGTTTGTGTATACAGAACCAGGGTACAGGCCAGAGGTACAGGGGTGGTGAGAGGATTCACTAGAGACAGAGTGGGGAGCAGAACAAACAGATCTACTGAAACACACTGCTGAGGGGAGCAGCAGGCGGGTCAGGAGAGTCACGTCTGGGGCGGGGATCAAACTTGTGCTGAAGTGGCTTTAGCTTCTTAGTGCTGTGCTTTAACCCGCTGCGCCACCAGGGAGGGCCCTGGATACTGTTATTTTTGTAAAAAGGCAAGAACAGTTATTTCAGAGGATGTGTGGCGAGAGCCACACTATCCATGTTATATGACAAGATCCTGAGGTGGGGGAAAAGTCTTGAAAAGTCAGGATATTCCACAGCTGGCTCTGCTGGATTCTTTTTATTTGTTTATGGCCATTTCTGAGAAGTATGATTTGGTTTTGGCCGTTCCATAGCAATTGTCCAAATATACATTCAATATAAAATTAATAATTACTTGATTGATTTAATAGAATCTCCTTTTGTAGATCAAAAAAGGGTTTTCCTTAGGGACAGGGAAATGTCAGCGCACTTGGCGTTGGTGTTTTTCTGACTCCTAATTCCTTAACATTAGATCCTGTATGTTTAAGATGTGTGTTCATTGAGATATTAACAAAATGATTGCTTAAGTTGTAATAGCTGACTGATCACTGTCGGGGACTCTCCGATCACGGATTATTAGGGCGCAGAACAGGCAGGGTTCTCAAGGTGGGAACAGCGCCAGCGGGCGGAGATTCCCAGAGAAAGGGGGAAAAGGGGGTGCAGGCATGAGCAAGACAAGGGAGTTGGGCAAGTCTTCCTGCTCTGCCTTCAGCAGAGGTTTATTTTATACATTTCAAGCAGGCAGAGGGGTGACATTAGCATATAAAAGGGGCTGAGATCACAATCACCTTTTTTTCTAAGAATAGTCTGGGGTCCTTTTGACCTTTAGTTGAGATCATAACATTTTTAAAATCAATCTATCAAGGTTAAAACAGGTACATAGATTTACAAAGTTTAAGACTAATATTACTATACTTACCACAGTGAAGATTAACCAAAATAAAGTCCCTTAAACATTATCTATCACTTAAGGGCTTTCATTCTCATAGAGACATCCTAGGGGGTAGGGTAAAGTGAGGGCAGGAAGAGGAAATTTGCTGTAAATCAAATTACAGTAAAGTTCTTTGAAAAACTTAAAGTCTAGAAGGTAGAAAATCTGATTAGCTCTGAATAGGTGACTTGGGTGAATTTCCTTATCTAAAGACTAGATAGTAGGAAGGTTGAGTGATTCTTTAGAAACTGAATAGAAGGCTATCACTCTATAGGTAGAGTGACAAGATTTAGGTTTTCCTGGTCTGGCAGTGAAAGACACTTTGCAGTAACAGCTATTTATTTTTATTAACCAGCCAGTTGTTTAATGACTTTTGACTTCAAGAGGAAATTTCTCACCCTGGTACAGTTCTTGCTTGTCAGGGCCAGGTAGCGCCTTCTGAGGCTGAGGCAATCCAATTGTGAACTGAAGGTTGCTCAGAATATTTTGATATTATGAGCATACAAAAAAGGGGAGGTCATAACATAAGTTAGAGTGGAAAGTCTGATTTTTCAGAGCATTTCCCCTCCATCCGTACCGTGTCTGTCGACAGAGTTTGCATAGCCTGCTGTCAGACCACAATAGAAACATTTTGTTTGATAACTGATCACCATAGGAATATTTTGTTTATTAATGACCGATCACTATAGTAAAATTTTGTGTATTAATTGAATCTTTTATCAATGAATGATGAATATTCGTCTCAATAAGAGATCAAAAAGACCCGAGCTGTCTTTAAGAAAAATGTGATGATTGTTATCTTACTGCTTCATGCACACACTGATGTAATCCCACCACTTGCTGTAATGGATAAATAAATAAAGACCTGCTGGGTCAATGGACAAAAGATGCTTTCACCCTGACAGAGGGCCTGCATCTCCTCATTCCCTTCACCTTCTCTCCCTTCCTCCCCTCCCCTTTGCTAATGCTGTCCTTTCCTGTGGGGACCCTAGCTAGCTCAGCTGGAGCTGGCCTTCAGCAAAACACTTAATTCCCCCCAAAGAGGTGGGGGCAGAGGGAGGAACATGGCCATTAACCCAGCCACAAAGCCAAGATGTTGAGTGCCAGTGCCTGGTCACAGGCAGGAGGCCCAAGCAAGGATCAGACCGCTAGAGGGAGCAAGCACAACACAGCCCTGAGGGTGAAGAGATGGGACCCTGGGGAACCTCAGGCCCTCAGGGATTCTGCAGAGGTCTCCAAGGTCAGCAGCAAACAGCCCAGGCCACTAAGGAGTGAGCCCCACCCCCCAGGGAAGCTACCTTGTCAAGTGAGGTCTCTGCCCTGGCATGGGGCAACAGTCCTGCCTGTCCGTGAGCTGCACCCACAGGGGCTTCTCTACAGTGAGCCTTCAGCGGCAGCTGCTCTCCTCAGGGCCGCCCACCTACAACATGGAGGCTCCTCGGCAAAGTTGCCCCTTTCAGGCTTCTCTTTCTGCTCACTTGTGTCTAAGCAAGTGTCCTTTTTTCTTCTGTCCCCTCCCTAATAAACCTACCCTTTACACATAACTAATGTCTGTCTCATGGAGAAACTCTCCTGCAACGCGCCCCATGATGCTGAAGGGGCAGCTCCAGTGGCACCGCTCCCAGGATGAACTGAAGGACCCTGCACCCCAAATTCATACCTCCCCATACTACATCACTCACACACCCCGCACCATTGGCCTCTACTCCAGTTCTCATATGCATAAACAAAACCCCATCCCTCCAATTCCAAACTGCTCAGGATATCCGGGTGGGCCGGCATCAGGACCAATTAAGTTTCCGGGTAGGCAACATTGTAATGTGCTGGACATCCAGGTGGGCCGGGTATCCAGAACCAAATAAGTATCCAAGTATCCAACATCACCCAAGCATATCCGCCTGACCAAAAAAGGCCACGGCCAGAAAGTAGAGCCAGGTCAGTTTCACAAGCTATATAAGCCTGGAGCTCCCCTTTCTTTCTCCCAGACACCCCGCCTGCTGGCTTTGAAAGACCAAACTGACCGCCATGACAGGCTGCGGAATGCTTCTGAACCAGCCAGGCATAAGTTTCCGTTATCAACAAGGCAGCAAGGCTGAGTTAAATGTAAATGTCCTAATCTTGCCCATCCCATAGCAACAGCCAGTTAGCAAGCAGGCAAGTAACCAGTACATCTCAGGAAAATGCCAGATGTCCTAAGGTATGCGGGCCGAGTAGTGAAGGTGACATCTCACATGCATAGATCAACCAGGTTAAGACAAGATAACTTTGTTCAGTGTCCACCAA
Source organism: Condylura cristata (assembly GCF_000260355.1). NCBI lineage: Eukaryota > Metazoa > Chordata > Mammalia > Eulipotyphla > Talpidae > Condylura > Condylura cristata. The sequence goes on along the minus strand of NW_004567140.1, from coordinate 4,790,969 downwards.
TCAATGCACTGTTGAGCAAAAACTCCCCTCTTCTGTAATAAAAACCCTGCCGTCCCTGAGCTCGGGGTTCTCAACCTCGGCTGCTGCGTCGTCGGGAGCCCAGGCTCCAGCTTGCAATAAAGACCCTCGTGTGCTTTGCATCGGAATCAGCTCCTTGGTGGTCTTTGGGAAACTCGAAACCTGGCACAACATTTTGGGGGCTCATCCTGGATTCCCTAAGACCCCCCAGGCCCTCCCACCTGGTAAGTCTGTGAGTCTTTGTGTTCCTGTTGATCACTGTTTTGTTTGTCTGAATACTAATTCTGGAATACGGTTGGTAAAAGACTTAGGCGGACACGCTGGCAGGTCGCTGACCGAGCGTTTTGGGGGGCATCCCTCTCCTGGGCCTCCAGGATCTGAAATGAAAGGGGCCACTTCCGCGAGGGCAGGGAGCCCAGCGAGCTTAGGGAGCCCAGCGAGCTTCTGCTCAGCCTTCAGAAGGCATTTTCACACTGTGTGTGTGTGTCTGTTTTCCTGTTTGTGTCTGTGTGTTTACTCTTCTGGTTGGGCAAATGGGACAGACTATGACGACCCCTCTTTCTCTCCTGACTGACCTCTTCAAAGATGTTAAAGCTCGGGCTCATGATTCGAGTATACAAGTGAAAAAGACTAAGCCTTGAGCAGTAGCTGGTAAATGCTGGTAACCTTAATGGATTCTTAGCGATAGCTTGAATTTTTGCAAAGTCTGGATCAGAAAAATTAAAAATATATATATATATATATGGATATAGATATATAGTTTGAGTCTAGCTAGGGTTTGCTGCTGTCTACACAATTTGTTTGGGGCATGTTTGCCAGTTAAATTCTAAATCTATTTGATTACTGGTTTAAGACAAGATTCTAAGATTCCACTTCCGACTGAGGAGGGCCTGTTGTGGACAGCGCTCTTTATAGCGTCTGACATAACTGTACCAGGTTTTCATACCTGTATTGTTGTGGTTTCTCCCGTGTGTGGGGAGGTGCAATCTGTACCTTGTATGTTGAATTTGCTCTTTCAGCTTCTGTCCCAAAGTGGCTAACAAGATGACTGATTTTGCTGGAAAGTTAACAGTTTTTATTTTCTCCTGCTGTACAGGAGATCCCAGGATTGACTTTAACTAATGGAAATGCTTAAACACTGAGGAAAATATATATATATATATATATATGTGACTCTTGTGATTAATAAAACTTTTTCTTCCTATTTCCAAAGTCTTAGGTTTGTAGGGTAACAACTGAAAGCTGTGATTTCTGCCAGCAACACTCCACACTTTTTGAAATTTGAAATTTGTCTACACCTATATGAGTAATAACTGCAGTTACGTTGTTGGACCTGTATTAAACCAAGCTAACACCATTTTGTGTTAACCGCCCTGGCTGACAGGTGGGGGCTCCCCCCATTGTTCTTAGCTAGCAGCTGCCTGGACTTTGCTCCAGTGCTGGGATCACTGGAATGTCCACTACCACCCAGCCAGGGGAACCGGTTTTTTTTTCCCCATCTTGATATAGCCTCCTGATCTATTCCATAGTAAAACCCTCTAATTTTGCTGTGTCTTCCACTTCTAAAGTCTGTTCAAATTACTTCGGCCTTACTAACAGGCAAGGTCTATTATATAGGGTGCTATATTGGTTAACAGACAAGATCTTATTCTATTGCTTCCTCTTGGTCCCCATTGTCTTAAGTTAAATGTTCTTTTGTTTCAGGCAAACTGGTTCCTGTCTGGTTTGGAAAAACAAAAATTTAAAATATTCCTAGGTTTTCTCTGCTTATCTTAGTTATCCTTAAAAACTGTTGTCTTTGGTTCTAGGTCTTCTGTAATGGTTAAAATTGGACACTGACTCCATGTAAAATATTTTAACTTGTATCTCAAGGAAAAGCCCGAGTATATCAAGACATCAGGTGTAACAAACTAAAACCTAAGTTATTTAAAATTAAGTTGTTAAAGTTATGTGTCATCTAAAAAAAAGTTGCTAAATGACTAAAATGAAGCCAGTTTATCAGTGTCCTCACAAATACTGGTAAAATAACTATCTCTTATAAATTGGTACACATGGCCAAAATTTTAATACAAATCAAGAGATCTTGTTTTACCTCCAATGGTCAATTATAAGCTGGCGTCTATATAAATTCTAACAAAAAAAGTTTAAAGATTGTGATCTAAGATTTGGTAAACAAACTAGTTCAAAATCTAACAATTCAAAAAGCATGCATGCCTTAAAGTTCTAATGTTATATTTTTTAATCTTTGTGTTTAAATGTGTTTAAAAAAAGGGCAGAGGGGACTCATGGTGTTACAGGACACCCCAGAGTGGGCTGGGCCCCCCTCTGTGGGGCCTCACCCGCTCTGCTCACAATTCAGTTACACCGCAGGTACACACCAAAGGGTCAATAACAGGCTTATTTACAAAAGGGGAAAGGAATAGGAAACAACCCAGGGAAAGAGAGCAGGATACAAAGTAACTGGAATACCTTACTTGCTCCTCTGTCTGAAAACAAGTCAGGCGTTCAGGAGACGGGGGTCAGGAGACCTGTTTCCTGAGCGGGAGAGCCTTTTCCTGAGCTAGAGAGCAAGAGATGAAATTTTGCCCTATTTATCCCCCAAATGTCCCATAATTCCTGCTAGCTCCGCCCTTGGGTCCTCGCAGTTCTCTCCCTGGTACTGCTGGGAGTTGTAGTTTCCAATCACTGGAGTAGGGGGTGGAGTCCACAAGACTCTGCAGAGTTTCTTTAGGACATCCTTTCCCTTAACAATGGTATTTACCCAAAAAAAAAAAAAAAAATGATTAACCTGGTTTACTAACAAGTACTCTTCCAGGAATGTAAAATTGCTTATCTCTTTAGCAAAAACTTTGTGCTGTCCTCACAAAATGTCTAAAATTACTTGACACTCATGTCTATGTTTTGCTACTTATTGTGAGTAAAATTAACTTTCAGGTTTACCCTGTTCTATATTGTAAAAACTAAAGTTTTGTAACAAGTGTTAAAGATCGAAAAGTATTTAAAATTTCCATGTGCTTAAATTACTTGCTACTTAGTATCAGTAGCATATGTACATATACATATATATAGTATACCAGTAGTATAATCATGTTACTCTTATACTCAGACTTTGTTAACTAAAAATCTGATACTATCAACATGACTAATCTTGTCAACAACTAGATGTACTTTTAAGTCTTGATCATACTGGGTGGGTAATTCCTTTTTTTTTTTTTTTTTTTGTAAGATTTATTTATTTGTGCATACAGAACTAGGGTACAGGCCAGAGGCTCAGGGGTGTCGAGAGGCTTCACCAGAAAGAGTGGGGAGCAGAACAGGCAGATGTACGAAGCACACTGCTGAGGGAGCAGCGGGTGGCTCAGGAGAGGTCTGCCACACCATGTGGTCACCTCCGGGACAGGCGGGAATCGAACACATGCGAAGTGGCTTTAGCTTCTTAGTGCTGTGCTTTTTAACCTGCTGTGCCACCAGGGAGGGCCGGGTAATTTTTTTTAAAATCTGTAAGTTTGTTTTTCTGTTACTCACAGAGGTCATCTACAACAATGACAAGTCACTTTTTCTCAAAGACAATTAGTAAAGCCATTTACAGTTAAAAAAAAAACTTGCTTGCTGAAGACCTCAACTGATTCCAGTTGATGAAAACTTTGACAGTGAAAATTTTTCTAAGAACTGAACAGACTGGTATTTTTTTCTCCATTTGACTCAGTTTTCTTGTTTTAAATAATCAGAATCTGCAGTGATGCTACATTTTTTTCAGCACAATGAACTTGTGTTTCCATTTTTCTCCCGTTGATACCAACATAGTATAAAAATTATGGTAGTAATTTACTACTCATGAGTCCATTTTTGCATAACTTCAATAGAGAATTTTGTCCGCTTAACCTAAAGAAATTGCAAATGTGTTTCAGTGGCTTTGCTTGGCATTCTCCAGGAACTTCAGATAGCGCTGAACCAAGAAGAGGAGAACCTATTGCTTTGTTTTAGGATTCCAGAGACCTCCAAAGAAGGTGAGGAAGCTTGCCTCCATTGGCAGGCCTGGGGAACCCAGAAAAATAAAAAGTCTTGGTAACCTCGAGAAGAGGAAACTCCAGACTGAGTCTGTTGAGACCAACATTGCTCCTGAAGCCTGTGTGGACTAGACATCGACAGTTCGCTCTGTTCCTGTATGGAGGACTCCAACAAGACCAGCAACAACAAAAAATTGCTGTTTGATTATTCTCCCCTGTGATCTTATGCAAAAATAGCAAATTGGTTGAAAGTTTGTAAATAACTTGTGCATAGTTGAACAAAGTTGGGGTCAAGGTTGAGAGAACCTTATAAATGTTGGGAGTGACCAAAGATTTACTGATAAGGACTGAATTGGGACCGTAAAGAATTGAGCCTTGCATCCAAGCTTGATAAAGTGGTAGTAAACTGACCTTGAGATCCTGGATGGAACTAGATGAAGGGGACAGGGAACTGGGCCTCACATCAAGGCCACAACGATGAGTCACCCCTTGGGAATCTGAGTTTAGAATCTATATAAGAGACCCTTCCCCCTTATTGAGTTGGCAGTAGCTGCGGACCCCACCCTAGGGGCTCTGTCTCAGCAGCTGTCCTGTCCGGGAGCAATAAACTCTGCTTGCTCAGCCTTTCTGCCTCCTGCCTCCCTCCTTGTGGCCAGTCACAGAAGTTGGGACAAAACAAATTGGTGCCGAAACCTGGGACGGCTAAGTAGTCATCCTCTGAATCTTTTCTCTGACCTGGAGTGCTTCTTTCCTTCTCTCTGGAATGTGCGTGTGGATGTGTGAGTGAATAAACAGTTCTTACACCGGTCTGACCGGCTCGGGCTTGAATGGGACTGCATCCTTAGCCTTGAGACCCGAAGGGCTTAGTGGAGACTTGGCCAATAGCTCTAGGCTTGGCCAACCAGACGTGGGATTTATACGCGTGCTCCTATGCCAAGGGACTCTTCGGATTCTGTGAGGAGTCAGGCGGGAACAGTCAATTTGAACATACCCTGATCCCCAAGGCCTCCTGGCCTCCCTCTTTGTTACAATCTTTCTGTTGATCTTGGCGTTTTCCTCCTCGGTATCACCTCTGAGGTGCCAAAAATACCACATGATTACCCCGCTGGAACGAGGTTAGAGTAAGTGACCCCGATTTTGGCTCAAGAACACCCTTGACTCCCCTTCTTTTTTTTTTCTCCTTTCTCTCAGTTTGGTCCCTCCCAGGGCATTGTTTGTCCCTGTCAGCTAGGGCACTTTTTTTTGGTCCCAGCCAGGGCATTTTTTTTGGGTCCCTCCCAGCCAGGGCGTAAGTTGTCTATTTGCACTCCCAGGGTGTATTTTGTCGAATTTGTCCTTCCTAGGACACACTGGCTCTTAAGCCGTTCTTTTTTTCCTCTTCTTTGCTCTCCCTCAATACCTAGTAGATCTTCAGCCAAGACTGGTGACTTAACCCCGCCTCCAATGTGTTCTCTGGACAGGGAGGCCTCAAGCAGAAAAAACTTTGTCCGTTTCTGCAATGTGGTATGGCCCCAATATAAGTTAGATAACATCACTGGTGGCCAGAAGGAGAAACACTCGACTACTCAATCCTTATCTTCCTTGAAGATTTTCTTTTTCCTCGCTCCTAAAACTCTACAGCATCCAAGCTGTCTTCCTCCTGCACTCTCGCGCCTTTCTTAACTCTGGTCCTATGTTCCATGTTCTTCCAGGCCTACATTCGTTTGTGCTCCCATTCCTCTATCTCTAATCTTGTTACACTGCCCAGATCTTCCAAATCTCCCCAGCCTGGCTGATGGACAGGGGACTTCCCATTGTTCTCAGCAGCTACAGGGCTGAGATCATTGGTATGTCCACCCCCACCCAGCCAGGGGAACCGGTTCTTTTTTCTTTGAAATTGTCTTCTGTTCTATTCCAAAATCAAACTTTGCTGATTCCCCATTTGTTTGTCTTTATGTAAATAAAGGCTGGTGCCCACTGGCCTCCATCTCAGCACTAACTTTTACTCCCTCCCTTTTTCGGACCCTTTTTCTTTGTTAAACATTGTATAAATGCTTAAAATGTTCTTTTGTTTCAAGGAAATTGGCTCCCCCCTCGGTTTGAAAAAATTGTAACCTTATTTGCTTATCTTAATTAACCTTAAAACTGCTATCTTCAGGTCTATGTCTTCTGTAATAGTTAAAACTAAATATCAATTCTATGGGAAAAAACTTTTTTAACTTATAGCTCATTAAAAAAAAGAAAAACTCCTTGAGGTTTATCAAAGTTATTAAAACATCAGCTGTAATGGCCTAAAATCCAAGATATTTAAACATTAAGTCATTACAAGTGTGTGTCACCTAAAATGTTAAATAACTAAAATGAAATCTGTTTGTCCTCGCAAAATATGTCCAAATTTACTTAACATTCATGTCTATGTTTTGCTCCTTATTGTGTGGAAAATTAACTTCCAGGTTTACCCTGCTCTATATTGTAAAAGCTAAAATTTTATAACAAGTGTTTAAGGTCTAAAAGTATTTAAAAGTTTCACGTGCTTAAATGACTTGCTACTTGACATCAGTAGTATATGCCTGTGTATTTCAGTGGTGTGATCTTGTTACTCATACTCAGGTTTTGTTAACTACAAAATCTAATACCACCAACAGTACTAAGTCTTGTCAACAAATAGATGAACTTGTAAATCTTCATCACACTGGGTAATTTTTTTTATAAAATCTGTAAGTTTACTAATCCTATTACAAACTTCTGTAATGTTAACCTCCTGAAATATTAAATCTTTGTCTCAAAGGACTCCTAGGACATATTCTCAGGTATGAGACTTCTTAATGCCTAATTATATCCTGGTACTGTCCTAAATCTGGATGTTAAAAGAGTGAGGAAAGGCTGTGGTGAGTGGAAAAAGTCAGGCTCAATAGAATAAGTGCTGCCACTGCAGGTCCAGGCTTACCCAGGCTCACAGAAAACCTACCGGAAGGAAACACCAGAGACACCCCAGCGGCCCTGTGACAATGCTGGTGCAAGTCTGGATACTAAAACATAAAACTGGGAAGCCCACTGAAAAAGGGATCCCCCCTTCTCTGAAGGGAGGAAGGACAGTCCCTCAGCTGCCAGCCTGCCGCCTGGACGACAATGGCCAGGTCTCCTGGACAATGAAGGCTTCTGGACAATAAGTGATGGAGCCAAAGGATGACGCCGGGTCCCCAACTGACTGTCTCCGTGGCTGAGCCCAGGGTAACTCTGGATGTCGCAGGTAAATATTAATTTTCTTCTTGATCTGGGAGCCACTTACTCTATATTCACCCACCTTTTCTTCACAAATGTAATAGGAGTAGATGAAAATATATATATATAAAATACCACCACCTTTCAGCCCAGCACCCTCCTGAAGCATGTTGATGACCCCCTCCTGATGAAGTCTCTTTCCAGAAAAACTGGTCTACTTATCTTTTTCTCTTGGAAAAGAGATACTTTTCTCCCAGTAAATGCCTTGACTTCTTTATCTAAAGTTTGTCATGACTCAAACGTTGAGTAAAGTGAGCTGTGTGTTTAATAAGAAGGAAATATGTTGGAGATAGTATTTTGCAGGTCTTGAAAAGAAAGATAGAAGAAAAAAGTGTTGAAGGCCAAGAAGGCAAAAGAAAGTGTTGAAGGTCTGAGAGCAGTGAAAATGCTATGTGCTAGAATGACTTGCTAGGTTTAATATGAGTAAAACCAAATTTCAATTTCTCTTTCATCTATAGTAACTCAGATATTCTTAAATTGCTCTGACTCTGATCTGGAACCGTATAAAGACCCTTTTACCACGTCTGAAAATTTGAGTCCCACAAAGATTGAATTCTATTCCTTTTTGTCCTATTTTTACTTTTCTCTGTACACCTTCCCTTCTGACCCCTCCCAAGATACAAATTCCAGGTTGTGCACAAGGAGACAGGACATACCTCCTCAACCAAACTGTGTCTTCCTGACTTTGACGCCTGCACTGCCATCCAGTCGCTCATCTCTCTTAGGGCCTGATGGACTCATGCGGCAGCCTTTCCTGGGAATGGACCCACACCAGCTCGGGCAGGTAGGACAAAATGTGGCAAAGCTACATGAGTCGGCCAAAAACATCACAGAATCCAACACCAAAAGAGATGTCTTCTGGGGATGGCTGCAACAACCTCTGTTATCATGGCTAGTCCTGGTTTGTCCCAACTTCTGTGACCGGCCACAAGAAAGGAAGGTGGGAGGCAGAAAGGCTGAGCAAGCAGAGTTTATTGCTCCCGGACAGGACAGCAGCTGAGACGGAGCCCCTAGGATGGCGTCCCAGCTACTGCCAACTCAATAAGGCTCAATTCCTTACCGTCCCAATTCAGTCCTTGTCAGTAAATCTTTGGTCACTCCCAACAACTCCCTCTACTAGGGATATCAGTCACAGCCTTCTTTACTATGGCCCCATGCATGGTCCGGTCTTTAATGGCACGGGTGCAGGCTCTAGCCAAGGTCACATTAAATCAGCTCCTGTTACACCCCACGGTCCCCTATATTCCTCTGCAGGAAGTCCATGACTGTCCCTAAGTCACGCAGGAAGCAGCCAGGGAGAAACCATGTCCCTTTTCCTAATATCTAAAGAAAAAGTGGGGAATGTTGGGAGTGATCAAAGATTTAGTGACAAGGACTGAATTAAAGAATTGAGCCTTATTGAGTCGGCAGTAGCTGGGGACGCCACCCTAGGGGCTCCGTCTCAGCTGCTGTCCTGTCCGGGAGCAATAAACTCTGCTTGCTCAGCCTTTCTGCCTCCCGCCTTCCTTTCTTGCGGCCCGTCACAGAAATTGGGACAAAACAATAAACAGCTTTTAAAGTTTTGTTTTGTTACTGTGATTTTGATATACACCAGTTTTTTGTTTTTCTTTTTTTCCCTTCACATGTATTAATGACCTATTTTCCACTTATGGCCATCATATCAAACCTTAGACTCAATAGGGCTGGTTAACAGGGAGCCATGATTGGCTCATCTATGCACTAGTCAAAGGGGGGAAATGAAAGACCAAAGTGACGCCATGACAAGCTTCAGAATGCTTCTGAACCAGCCAGGCCAATTAGCAAGTAGGCAAGTAACCAGTAAATATCAGGAAAATCTGATACCTTAGATGTCCTAAGGTATGTGACATGCATAGATCAACCCAGTTAAGACAAGATAACTTTGTTCAATGCCCACCGATCAATGTACTACTAAGCAAAACTCCCCTCTGCTGGGCTGAAATTCCCCTCTTCTGTAATAAAAATCCTGCCTTCCCTGAGCTCGGGGCTCTCAACTTCGGCTGCTGTGCTGATGCAAGTTGGGAGCCCAGGCTCAAGCTTGTAATAAAGACCCTTGTGTGCTTTGCATCAGCATCGGCTCCTTGGTGGCCTTTGGGAAACCTGGCACAACAGCTTTACCAGTCCCTCCTGGCCTCGGCCTGAGACAAAACCCTTTTCAGTAAACTCTTGCTGCTTACTATTCAAACTAGTCCTTTCTGGTCTTTGGTTTATGGGGAAAGCACAAACAAAAGGAATAGTGTTCTCTGAATTGCAAATCACCAACTCTGTCCTGTAAAGCAGCAAGCACTTCTGTATCCTAAGGGTTCTGCTCTGCATACCTGAAAGGAACCAGAAACAGTGAAGCTCTGTTAGGATCTCCTCCCAGGACTTAGGAAGCCTGGGGCCCCTGCATGGGCATCACCCCTGGAGGCCAGTTCCACATTGTGGACACTGTGTTTAGGAACAAACTGCCCAGATGTCCAGGGCAGGACTGTCCAGTCTGAGGGTCCAGCCTCAGCGCTGAGAGGCTCACTGTCTCTGAACTCTGATATTTCGGGAGAGTGGAGAGACCAGTCTGGAAGTGTAACTGGGGTGTCCCTAGGAAAAGGGTAAGTTCCAGGTTCCCTGCCCCACCCAGAAGGAAGGCGGAGCTGAGCAGGGAAAAGAGAAGAGAAGGAATCTGAAGAAGGAAGCAGGATTGAGAGCCAGAAGGAGACCTGAGAAAGTCACATGGAACAAAGGGAGACATGTGAAGAAACGTATTTATTTCTTGACCCTGGACTGGTTGAAAGAGTTGTGGGTGAGAGACGCATGGGGAGGTTGACTATGGCACTGTTTACATAGATTTTCATTTTGCTCTTTTCCTCCCAGACTTGTCTGGCCATGTGTGACCCTTTTCTATGGGTCCTGGCCAGACAGTCTTATGGCAGCTTTTATGCCTAGCTTTGGACCAATCCCTTTTGGGTGGACTTTTGCCCACGAGGGAATCGGTAACTTCAGGTGTTTGATTTAGAAATTATATTCTTTGCTTCTATATAGTATACTCGCTGTATTAAAGTTCCTTTCCATTAAAGTCTTATATATGGTTTATCTTGATTCAGCAGATGGCAGATCCATTTAATTTAGAGCAGGCAGGTTTGAGGGTTCAGTAGTGCCCCCTCTCCCTGTCCTGTAACAGAAGGAGTTCTAGTCACTACCTAAGAAAGAAATGTGGAGCTACAACTTGCCTCCTGTTCTGGACAAAATCTCGTGTTCTTTCATTACAGAACCATATCATCACAAATCCTATCATTGTTAGGTTGGCAGACTAGGATATTGACAAGAATACGCAGTCTGCGCCCTAAGGCCCTAAGGAAGAAACTGAAAACAATCCGGTGCCCTAAAAAAACTGACAAGAATCGAAACCTTGGCCAGACCACAAGAAAAACACCCCCTGGGAGTAAAGGGCACGAAGAAACAGACATATAACTCAATAAAAAGGAAAGATGGCCCACCCCAGAAGCAGTATAAAAGCCCTGACTTTCAGACACGTGGGCAATGCCTGGCAGGTCACTCTGTCCGTGCATCCGAGACCACAAAGTAGCTCTTTTCCTCTCTGACCCTCCTTCCTGCCTTTCTCTTTCTGACAATCATAAAGGAAATTGCTTCAAGAGGATGCAGGAATTTATACAAAAACAAATGGGCCATTCCATTCAATTTTGAAACCTAAGAGACAAACCCCAAAGATCAAGTACAAAAGTCAGGATGCTGACTGTCAGCATTGTTAGTCCACACGTGGAAGGAAGTTTTTGCAGAGCCATGAGGAAAGAAATACAAGGCCTGGCGTACACCGGACATTCCAGCAGTCCCCTTGTTAGGGGAAAATGCTGGCCTGAACGAACTCTACAGATAAAGGTTTTGTGGCCTCCGCCCCACCCCAGATGCCTGAACTACAAATCCCAGCATCACCGAGGGAAGTGTGCTGAGCCTGAGTGTGGAGTTAAGCAGTGATGTTTGGATATTAAACCAGACACGTGGGCTTTGGGGTGCCCTTGGCCTCTTGGCCAGTGGCTTGTCTCTTGGCTTTTTGCTGGCTTTCAGCATGCTACCGGGGGTTCAGGTCAGCAGAACTAGTAGGACGCATTAACAGACTTTCTCTTTCCCTTAGTTATTCATTTCCCTTTCCACTGTAAATCCATTATTAACCTTTTTGTGTGTGCCTAAAGTTGAATCTTATAAGTTCCTTTAAGCCCACCAGTGAGGACTCAATGTCAGGTAACCCAATTCACATTGGGGTTGCCAGGGAGCACCCTGACCCTATAAGACCAGCTCTAGCCTTGCAGGGGCAGAGTGGGGCCTCTCAGCCTGCAGGGGGTCTTCCCTCACCAACTGTCAGTCAAGCCAGCTTCTGTATCAGACTGATAGTCTGGCCTCCTTCCTTTCTAGAACAATGGAATGTTTCCTGTAAGTGAAGGAGGGATTTGATAAAGAATATGTGAACTGCCATTAAAGTTCCCTGTGACTTGAACTAACTGGAAAATCAGTTACTTTTCAAACCCCTCCCCAGAAAAAGACAAGCCAGATCAGACCCAGTCCATCCAATGCCTGGCAGAGAGGCATGTCCATGGGAGTCCCCAGGTTGTGCAGGCTGTAGGGGGTCAATTAGACATTATGGGGAAGGGGGGGTGCAGATTGTTAGGCTTGCAGAGGCATGGCAGAAAGGACTAAGAAACTGACAAGAATCCCAGCCAGCTGGAGAGGAAGAAAGTGATAAGAATCTAATGAAGAAACTGACAACAATCCGAACCAGAATGAAGAAACTGACAAGAATCGGAAGCTGCACCCAGACAAAAAACACCATACAAACAACTCCAAAAAAAAAGAAAGATGCCCCACCCTAGAAGCATATAAACTCCGGGACTTTCCCAGAACCCAGAACAACGCCAGTCAGATCACTCTGTCCCTGCTGCCCCCCAAAAACTCTCTTTTCCTCTCTGTCCCACTTTCTTGCTGCCTTTCTATTTCTAACATAGATGACCCAGGGTGTGGTAGAAGTAGTAAAAGTTTTCAAGTTCCAACTTTCTACACCACTCCACCAAACACACAAGCAAAAAACGGGTAAGATGAATTTAGTAAAGTTAGAGGATATAAAATCAGCATCCAAAACAAGGTTGTCTTTCAATGCCCTAGTAAACCATTAGCGACAACAGAAAAACAAGCCATTTAAAGTTGTATCAAAAAGACCAAAATATACCTGGGGAAACATTTAAGAAAGGAGAACGAAAACCTGTACAATGAAAAACTAACACATATGACTGAAAGAAACTGAAAACACACAAAAAAAGAGGGGACAGTTATGCCCCTGATAGTGATAAATCGGGTAACGAAGGGTGCAGGTTTTTCACGCACGATACACTCAGTGCCACCGGGATCAAACTCCCACACAATTCTCACATCATCCTGCCTGCAATTTGTGTGACAGCAGAAGACCAGGACCCGCAGAAAAAACCAAACCACTCTGGGGAGTGAGGCTGCAGTATCTTGCTCCCTGACTTCAAGCTGTTAACTGAACACAAGTAGATCATGACAATGAGGATTTGAACCCAGGAAGCCTCCTGACAGATTTTCTTCCAAAAAGCAAGAGTCTGAATTTAACTTCTAAAGACAGAGAGTGAGTCACTCACTAGGAGAGTAACTATCTGGTGGGGGAGAGACTCCCCTGGCCCCAAGCTAATCACGCTGATGGCTGATGCAACAGGTCCATCTCCTCCTTTCAGACAAAACCCTGTGGGGGAGCTAAGGCCCAGCACCCAGGGTAAAATCTTCAGGTCTAGTCTGTCTCCAGGTGCACCGTGGGGTGAAGAGACTCACTTCCCTTGAGGCACAGATCCCCAAGACAAACCCGGGGAGCTGCACAGACTCCATGCATCTGGGAGCCGGCTGTGCCCTGGTGCCTGACACCCTGGGGAGAGTAGGGGAACCTCAGCCCTTTCACCACAGGGTCCCCAAACTCTAAGGTGCTTCCACTGTGGTAAAACATAAGTCCGAGGAGCAGACCAGAGCCAAGACCCACCGGGTGCCATAGACTCAGCAGAAGGCGCCAGGGGCGGCGCCGCAGAAGCCTCCATGGGGGCGGCGGACCCGGGGCGCCGCGCTCAGGCCTGAGCCCTGAGCCCGTCCCTAGGCCCCTGCAGCCCAGCCACGAGCCCGTCAACGCGCCCTGCGTTCCCCACACGCAGCCCCTCCCAGGAGACCCCTCCGCAGTCAGCGGCCCACAGGGGCATGGTCTCACCTGGCCCTGCCGCGGGCTCCCGCCTCCTCTCTCCAGACCCAGGGAGTCTTCCAGATCAAAGCACAAACCGGCCTTTTGCTGCTGGGTGCGGGCCTTGCCATTCCCAGATGCCAAGTCCCCGCCCACTTCGCTGGCCGAGGGTGATGCCAGCAGGTGTGTGTGGGTGGGGCCGGACACACCCATAAAGGTCTCTGTCGACACGCCCACCCTGCATTCCCACCACAGCCTGACAGTTTGGAAATTCAAACTCCAATGCACGTAGGTATCTTATGTCTCCTCCAAAAACAGCGTCAGTGAAATTGCAAGAAGCTCCCCAAAATGGCAACGCGGTTCTGCTGGACCGAATAACTTGCTCATAACTTGCTGGGGTCTATTCAGCAGTGACCACAGGGAAGCGGAGTCCACCTCCAGGCTGCCCTGCTGATGGTAGAAGGGTGGGGAGGGCACGGACCTGCTTTTCCCTATGTGCCTCCCCAGGTGCCAGGTACTGACCTCTTGGCCCTCTCAGGTGCCCGCATCACTCACCCTAGCCACCAGGTGGTGGGCGCTGTCCTTTCTCTGACCTGCCCTGGGGCTCTTTCCACCTGCACCCTCTATCATTCCTGTGCCCTTCATTCACCACCCACCCTCTATATGCCAAGTCGCATTTATGTATATACTGTAACTTACTGGGGGTTTCAATCAGAGTGTGTCCAATTGTTTTACTATAAAGAAAGGGTTGTGAACATTTTTACACATCAATTTCTGTCTGTATTGCAAAGCAGGTCCTTAGGTCATTCCTGTAAGTTCGAGGCCGGCAGGGCAAAGCTGGGGGGGAAACCTTGAAATTGGGGCTGTTATTGTCTGCATCCTGGGAGCCTCCTACATTCTGGGGACCGCCTGCATTCCGGGAATCAACTCTGTCAGGCTGGCATACTGATAAATGTCACTGAGTAATCCTCTCTAAAAAGGCAAAGCAACTTCCATGCCCTATAAAGGCTTACCTGTGCTCCCCAGCAGGTGCAACTTCTCCACCCCCTTAGGGGTGAACTCCTCTGGGGAGGGCAATAAAGTTCCTTTCTGTCAGAAACTGTGCCTGGCTCTCCATCTGTCAACTGTGTGAACATTTCATCCTGGAGCCGAACCCGAGGATGGCTGTGTCCCCTGGCACCGGGCCACCTTCCCATTCTGGGGAACCCGTTCCTCTATTGTAGACACGGCATGCCCAGCAATGGTCACATTCCCGGGTAAGTCTCTTCTCCTAGACCCTCCTTCCCGGGAGGACCCCTGCCCCTGGCTGTCTAACCTTCCCTGGACCTAATCTGTCGACTGTCCCTGGCTTTTCTGGAAATCATTAATCCCCAAACCCACCTGGGAGGTGACAAGGACGCATGTCTCCCAGGTGCCCCAACGCGGCATTAAACAGTGGAGGGAGATGTCCCTCTCTGGGTAACTTGCCGCCCCACCAACTAACTGCCGACGGCCAGCCCGAGTTTGTGGGACACTGCACTCCTCGCTCTGTGCAACTGACTGTGCAACTGGCGGGATCGGCTTCGGTTTCAGGATGGACTGGTCACGGGGACTGTCAGATCCACGCTCCGTTCTACCATCCCTTTCAGCCCTTCTTTCTTCTCTGGGTGCTCTGGGACTTAAAACTGACATGCGGCCTAAAAGCCTCATTTTTTTTTTTTCTTACTGCAGCACAGCCTGGCCTCCATACCATTTAGACAATGGCTCCTGGAGGCCAGAAATGACACATTTAGGTCCTTATTGACCTCAACACTTTCTGTCGCCACAATCAATGGTCAGAGATGCCTTGTATCCAGGTTTTTTTCCTTTTGCATCACAACCCTCCCATCTTAAGGCCTGTCATACCTTCCAAGTTCTTCTCCTTTGTGACTCTGTTAAGGGGAAGGATGTCCTAAAGGAGCTCTGCAGAGTCTTATGGACCCCACCCCCTACTCCAGCCTTCTGGACTCTACACATTACTCCAGGGATTGGAAACTACAACTCCCAGAAGTACCAGGGAGAGAACTGCAGGACCCCAGGACAGAGCTAACAGGAATGGATTCTGGGACATTTTGGGGGGATAAATAGGGCGCGGTTGCTTCTCATGCTCACTGGCTCTGGTGGTGGCTCTGGCTCTCTGTCTCTCGCTGGCTCGCTTGGGAAGCAGCTCTCCGGACCGCGTGACTTGGTGTGTTCAGTCAGCCAGCCATAAGGTATTCCACTTACTTTGTATCCTGCTCTTTTTCCCTGTGTTGTTTCCTATTTCTTTCCCCTTTTGTAAATAAACCTGTATTGTGTGTCCCTGCAGTATAGCTGAGTTGTGAGCAGAGCAGGGAGGGGGGGGGAGGGGGGGTGAGGCCCCACAGACAGGGGGCCCAGTCCACTCTGGGCTACCCTGTAACAACTCCTCCACTTAACTCTTCTGATTCCTGCTCTTCAGACACTCACAAACTGTCCTCTCCTCAGGATTCCTTGTGTTCTTTCTCTGATCTCCCTGACTCTGTCATCACCACCCTCAGCACCTCAACCCCCTTCCTGAGATCTGCTCCAGACCAAAGCTTCTTTCCAAGAACTGATCTACTCTTTTCCTCTTGGAGAGGGGACACTCTTCTCCCAGTGAATGCCCTGACTTCTTTAGCCAAAAAGTCAAGGTATTATCTGTCATGACTCAAAACACAAATAAACTGAGATGGGTAAAGTGAAGTGCGTTTATTAAGAAAGAAATATTATGCCCTCCCTGGTGGCACAGCAGGTTAAAACACAGCACTACAGCCATGTCAGCATGAGTTCATTCCCTGGCCGGGAGGTGACCCACATGGTGGGCAGACCTCTCCTGACCCGCCCGCTGCTCCCCTCCGCAGTGTACTTCATCGATCTGGTCTTGTTCTGCTCCCCGCTCTGTCTCACAGCCCTTGCACCTCTGGCCTGTACCCCAGTTCTGTATACTGTGGCTAACTCAGCAGGACCTCACTCACGTGCACCTGTGCACCTGTTCGCCCTGGCTAACGTTGTGCATGGGTGAGCACACTCCCCAGTAAGGCCAACAAACAAGCCTGCAGAGCACAGTACACTCTGTCCTGCAAACAGCTGCAGCCCCCTACCTTGTTTTTAGCAGAAACTGCAAAAAGCCCCAGTCCCTGTACAAACATGCACCCCACCCCCATGGGGTACACTTCCTGTTTTTCTCCAGTACAAGGCATGTCAGACCCTATATATTATACTCATGGGCCCACCCAATAAACAGACTCCTTTTTCACCTTCTCGCTGCTCTGAGTCTCCTAAGTTGCTTTCAGTGGGATATCCCTCATGGGATAGCAACAACAGTGTACATAAATAAATCTTTGGAAAAAAGAAATACTGGGGGCTCCCTGGTGGTGCAATGGGCTGGAGCACAGTGCTACAAAGCTACCGGCAGGGCTAGGACCCCTGCCAGGGAGGTGACCCGCAGGGAGTGCTCCCCTCATGGCGGACTTTGCTGACAATCTGCCTGTTCTGCTCCCCACTCCCTCTCTAGTGAACATTCTCAGCATCCCTGCACCTCGGATGCTCCCCAGATTCTATCTATATACTTACATAAATAAATCTATGTAGGAAATAATTATTTTGAAGGTATTAGGAAGCAAAAGAAAGTGTTGCGAGATTGGTAAGGAGGTAAAGAAAGTACTGAAAGTCTGAAAGACGTAAAGAAGTTATGTGCTAGAATGACTTGCTAAGCTTAATATCAGTACTTAAAACCAAACCTGAATTTCTTTTTTATCTACAGTAACAACGCAAATATTCTTGAACTGTTTTTAACTCTGGTCAGAAACCATATGAAAACCCCTTTTCACATATTTGGAAATTTTAGTCTTGTTTACTTGCTCTTAAGTTTGTGTATTCCTTCATAGTTAAAGCCAGTTGTACTTCATTCCTTTCCAGCCTCCTCCAAGATCTCTCTCTGAACCAATGGCCTCTGCTCTTAAATCCCACCCAAACCCTGGAACTGCTGAGACCACTGGCTTCAAAAAACCTGTGTTTCAATTCCATCTCTGTAAACCCTGACTCCTCCCAAGATCCAAATTCCAGGCTGCACACTTTTCTCTGTAAACCCTCTGACTGCGCCCAAGATCCAAATTCCAGGCTGCACACGGGGAGCCAGGAGACACCTCTCCTCAGAGGCCTGCACTGCCATCCAGTCCAGCACATCTCCCTCTTGGGGTCCACTCTACACTTTTCTTGCGCTTAATGATAGCCCTTGCATCCTTAAGTACATACAGGACGAATCCTAGAAGGTACCTGGCCTATTTTTAATCAACTCTTGCTCCAACCTTGTCAACCTTTGCCTACAGATCCTGCACCCCAGTCACTGACTTGCCCTACACTCCAGTATTCCAGCCAGAGCCCCTCAATGACCCTACTCAGCAGTAAGCAGGCAGAGAAAGACAGTGCCCATTAACACCAAAAATGGCTGGAATGTTGGGGCGGCACAGGGGGTCCATCTGCACAAACACCACCCCCCACCTTGTGACTACAGATCAGAGTCCAGGAGGAGGCAGATGTCCGGGCAGCAGGACTCCGCCCACATTCCCGGTTGTGCCGTTGGGGGGGGGGGGTTGAGGGGGTCGCCCGGCCCTAGGAAGGTGCATTCATTTTGTCCTGGCTGTTCCCAGCTCCAACCTTCACCAGCCAGCATCACTACCCTTGGGTATAAAACTCTCTCTCTGCACTCCCTTGGCGCCGACCCTCCCCACCAACGAACCCGGCCTTTTTAAATTGCTTCTTGGCCTCACCTTCCCCCACACCGCCCCACATCAGCAGGAAGTAAGTAGTAAAAACCATTACTTAGGCAGCCGGGGCGAGGCTGGGACAGGAACCTGGAATTCCCGGCTCTTAATGTCTGAATCCTGGGAGCCTCCTAAATTCTGGAACCGCCGGCATGCCGGGAATCAGCTCCTCCGAGCTGGCATATTGGTAAACTGAGTAATCGTCTCTGAAAAAGCAAAGTAGCTTCTATGCCCTATAAAAGCTTACCCGGTGTTCCCTGGGGGCGCGACTTCTCTGACACTTGTGGGAGTGGGGTGGGGGGGTAACCTCTCCTGGTATTGCAATCAAGTTCCTGCTTTTCAGAAACTTTCCCTGGGTCTCATCTCATAACTGTGCGGAAACTTTCAATACCTCCCAATATCTCCCAGATAGAATGACTATAGCAAGCTGTATAAATGTTCTGAATTCACAGTTGTCTGCAGAAAGATGGTCCAGATTTATTCTCCCCTCAGGAATGAATGAGAGGATATTTGTATTAACTCATGTTTGCCAACATTCACTCTACCGAGGGTTTTATTTTTTTCCCAAAGATTTATTTATGCATACAGAACTGGGATACAGATCGAGGGGGGGGAGGCGGGAGAGTGGAGTGGGGGTGAGAGGATTCACCGGAGACAGAGTGGGGAGCAGAACAGGTAGATTGATAAAGTCCACTGCTGAGGGGGGCAGCGGGCGGGTCAGGAGAGGTCTGCCGCGCCACGTGGGGCGGCCCCCTGAGCGGGATATCTAACTCTAGCTGAAGAGGCTGCAGACGGCTTCCCAGTGCACTTATAACCCTTGAGCCACCAGGGAGGGCCCTAAACTGAGGGTTAGACCCAGCAGCAGCCGGATTTTATTCTGTAAGAACTATTCCAAAATATAAGGCTGAATGGAGATTATAGGGAGGGTGAGACAGGAACTTTAAGGGTGTAAAGGTTCTGGGGTTCATCCAAACTAGTTCCCTGCCCCCAACCCGAGCTGGGGGAAAGGGTGGCTGGAGGAAGTCCAGGGGGTTTAACCTCTTCCTCCTAAGGACCCCGCGGAGACCCCGAGGCGGCGCCCACTGTTAGCCCTCCCTATCTGCCTCCGGGGCCACAGCGGGGCGGGGAGACGGGCGCCCCCTGGGCAGGCGCCCTGGAGGGAGCAGGGGCAGCAGCCCCGTCTGGGGTCTGCACCTGCCTTTGCGCTCCTGCCCGCGGGACCTGGGCGAGGGCGGGGGATGCCGACCCCAGGAAAGCCCACACCGCCTCCCCAAAACTGACCGTCCGCCTACAGGGGTGACACCCCCCGACGGCGGAGCAGGACAGACGCCCCGAGACCCCGCGCCGCGGGCGCCATGGAGGTGACGGGAGCCGGGAGCAAACCCGGGCAGGCGCGCTCGTCAGTCAGTGGACGGGGACACCGCGGGGCACGCGCAGGAGAGAACCCGAACCCCTGTGCTCCTCCAAGCCCCACAGCGAACCCCAAAAGCCCTCCCAGTTTTCCGCATCCTGCCTACAGGGCACTGGGTCCTCCGCTGGACCCCGCAGCGTGCGCCGCCCCATGGGGTTCTCACCTCTTCACCCTGCGCTCTCCTGTCCTCTCCGGGCCAACAGATCCAAGAGTAGAAGGCGTCTCCTCGCTGGGTCCTGAGAATCCGGGTGCACGCTACCAGGGACTTCACCCCGAGTGCGAGCCAAAGCGCGGGAGACCGCCAGCGACTGAGCCCCGGGGCAGGCGGGAGGGGCGTGCAGATGCAGCGCGCCGGCGCGGGGGGGCGGGGCTCACCCCTGGCCACGCCCCCGGGAGCTCGGGTCCTACTTTGAAAACACGATTAGCCTAGAATTTCTGGGAGATATTACAAACGCCCCCGAGTCCCTTTGCATTGATCGCAAGCTCCCGATTGTTTGACAGCGACTCGATAGCTCACATAACAGCCCCTCACCCCTCTCCCCTGCTAAACCCTCTCGACCCCCCACATCCCCGCCTTCACGCTCGGCATTCCCAGCCTCACACCCGGGGGCGCCCTGCCTTGCTCTCCATTTGGCGCCTCAGGGCCCTTCTGTCCCCTCCACCCCGCGTCATCCCTCGCCTGACCTGCGGGCGTTTCTTTTCACCCAGTTTTCTCCTCCAAAACAGGCCCAGCTGCTCTTTCCTCCAGTCTGAGCCTGTCTTCCCCTTTCCTTTTCCTAATAAATTTGTCTTTGAAAATGTGACCTGAGGGCCCCTTTGATGGCCTAGGGGTTAAGACACATGGTGTGTCACTGGTCTGTCCAGTTAGATCAGCAGTCTGGCAGCTGGCCCTGACCCACAGGAATGGCAGACCTCTGCTGTCTCCCTGCTGCTCCCCTCAGCAATGAATTTCAGTCAGTTTGCCTGTTCTGCCCCCCTCTCTGTCTCTGGTTTTATCCTCTTGAAGTTGTTTTGAGATGTTGAGTTCAGAGCACGGGGTACTTGGGTTCACTCTGGAACACTTTCTGCCATGGTTTTTCCCTTTTGGCAGCACCAGTGAATTTCCCAGGCGAGTGTCCTCTCCACACAGAGGTTAGTTCTGATGGAGGCAGGAATGCAGGGGAGGCCTCACAAGACTGAGTCACACAAAGGGAATGCGTGGAAGGGGCCAGTGCAGCAACTGACACAGCCATGAAAGCTCCTCAGTCGCCAAAGCATGATGCCAAAGCCAGAAGCCAGGGGTCCGGGATGCCTGCAGCAGGTCCCAGCAGGTGACAGACTGTTGGGGGCTGTGTCTGAAGCTCAGACCCAAAAGGAAAAAGATAAGGACCTGGAGAGGAAGCTCCCTAGGGAATCTCCTGTCCTCTCAGATTCTATTCAAGGCCTACAAACCAAGGCTCACAGGGAGTGAGCCCCACCCAGAGAGAAGCTGTCTGTATCAGGGCAGTCTCTGCACCAGCACCGGGAAGCAGTCCTCTGCCCACCTGTGCCCATGCAGGTGCTTCTGCCCACCCACCCTCTCCCTCTGCAGGGCAGCAGCCTCCTGCTTGCCCGTGACCTGCACCATGCCGGGACTTCTCTGCACTGGCCTCCCTCAGTGGAGACAACAGCCCTAAGGTGCCCGCCTGGAACCATGCAGGCCTCTCTCTCAGCAAGCCTGTCCCTTCCGGGGCAGCTCTTCCTGCCTGCTTGTGCCTATGCAAGTGTCCAATCCTCCTGTCCTTTTCCCTAATAAACCTGCTCTTTAAATATAACTGAGTCTATCTCGTGGAGAGATTCGCAGCTTGCTGCTGAAAGGGGAGCTCTGGTGAAACCTTTCCCAGATTGAGCCAAGGACCCCACACCAGGAACCCAGGTAAAGGAAGTGCCTGTAGCTAGGTGAATGGTTATGTTAATCTTACCCTACCCCGCCCCCCACTCCAGCTCCTAGCATTGTGTGAGCCAGGTTTCTGGTCTTAATGGAGCCTCCTTTCCAACTTTTCTATCATCCTCCATCTCTCTCACTCATCCACTCCTGCACCTCTGGCCTATACAAAAATAAAGAAAATTTTTATTTAATACTCTAGAATATGTGGCCTTAAGGCTTAAGGCCTTAAGGTTTGGTGCAGTTAAGAGATGGAGATGGCCCTGATGGAGCCACAGGTTAGGGCGCAGCCGCTTCAGTGCGAGTTTGATCCCCAGTGCAGCAGACCTCTCCTGTCTCCCCGCTGCGGCTCCCCTCAGCAGTGTACTTCGTCAGTCTACCAGTTCTGCTCCCCACTGTCTCTGGTGACTCCTCTCACTGCACCTGCACCTCTGGCCTGTACTCCAGGTCTGTATGCACAAATAAATCTTAAAAGAGAGAGAGAGAGATGGCAATCCAGGCAGTTTCTGACATGCAATAACTTGTTTTGTCCTGATTTCTGTGTCCGGCCGCACGGAAGAATGTCAGGAGACAGAAAGGCTGGAAAGGCACTTTATTGCTCCCTGGGGCACAGCTGAGCCAGCGCTCCCGAGGGTGGGCTCTTAGTGCTGTAGGGGGAAGGGTCTCTTATACAGGCTTTTGGTTGTTGTTGTTTTTTTTTTTAAGATTTATTTATGCATACAGAACTGGGGTACAAGCCAGAGGCACAGGAGCTGAGAGAGGACTCACCAGAGACAGAGCAGGGAGCAGAACAGGCAGATCGACGAAGTACACTGCTGAGGGGAACAGCGGGCATGTCAGGAGGGGTCTGCTGCGCCATGTGGTCACCTCCGGGGCAGGCGGAAATCAACTTAATCAGGCTTAAGCTTCTCGGTGCTGTGCTTTAACCCGCTGGGTCACCAGGGAGGGCCCTGCTTGTTTTTTTTTTTAATGTGGCTTTTACACCTGAATGCAAGGCCTGGTTCTGGCCATTGTGGTATTGACAATGGTGCTTTTACACCTCAATGCAAGGCCCTGGGTTCGGCCATTGTGGTATATGTGAACTGGGTTGCCTGTCCGTGGGTCCTCACCCGCGTGCTTAAGATTCAATCGTATTATGGACACACACAAAAAGGTTCGATAATGGGTTTATTTACAAGAAGAAAGGTAAAGGAACAACCCAGAGAAAAAAAGAAATACGAGTTATCTAGAATGTCCCACCAGTTCAGCTGACTTGGACTTGGACTCCGCCAGCCGCTGAAAACTGATCGAGAGCCAAAACGACCAGCCAGGAACCACCAGGCCAAGAGGCCCCCACGCCCACATGTCCAGTTTTATCCCAACCTGGCTGCTCAGCTCCGCCCTCACATCCCAGCGTGCTTCTCCTTGGTGTTGATGGGATTTGGAGTTCCAGTATCTGGAGTGGGGGCGGAGTCCATGAAATCTGTACCTGTTACATGGTCACACTCAACATACCTTGATTGGACTCCCTGGCGGGGCTCACTGACCCCCATGGGTGTGGAGAAGTCGCGCCCGCTAGGGAACACAGGCAAGCTTTTATAGGGCATGGCTGTGTGTACAGGGGATTACTCAGGGACGCTTACCAATATGCCATCCGGGAATGGTTGATTCTCAGGGAGGCGGTTCCCACAACTTAGGAGAGGCCAGAAGACGGCTCCCAATTCAAGGTTCCCGCCCCAGAATTGTCCAGCCGCTTCGACCTTACATTCGGACATCTTAGTTATGGCATGGGGGGAAGCATTCTTTCTGGCTATTTCTTGCTGATGTGGGGTGGTGTGGGGAAGGTGAGGCCAAGGTGCAAGGTTAATCCCGTTCGATGGTGAGCAGGTGCCAAGTAGGGGTGCAGCTCCAGTAGCTGACTGCTGGAGCACCCGGCTATCTGGGATACCTGTGCCAGTGGTCAACTCCCTGGCGTTTTACAGCCAGGTGACGAGGGCCAGGTATGGGTCTGCCCACCAGGTTTGGAGGGTCTGGGAGCACATTTTGTTCATCTGTGGTGTAGGGCTCGTCCCAGGATGGGCTGAGGCAGGAACTCACTGGGTGCAGAGGAAGATGAGCTAGACTGGACAGCGGTGCGTGGTTGAGGAGGTGTATGCTGTCTGTGTGCAGCCTGGAATTTGTATCTTGGGAGGGGTCAGAGGATTTATACAGAAAAATAAGTGTCTAAATAGGTTCTGCCATCCGCTACATCAAAATATATAGGACCTTTAATAGAAAGGAACTTTAATGCAGTGAGTGTGTAATACAGAAAAGACAAATGTAGTTTCTAGATCAAGCACCCAAAGTCCTCCATCCCCTCGTGGGTAAAAGTCCACCCAAAGGGACTGGCCCAAGCAAGGCCTGAAAGCTGCCACAAGACTAAATAAAGCACCTTCTGGCCACGACCCATAGAAAAGGGTCAGAAACGGCCAGACAAGTCTGGGAGGGAAAAGCAACCTCAAAAATCAAGATAATCGCAGCCTGGTGGCGCAGCAGGTTAAAGCGCAGCACTGAGAAGCTTAAGCCACTTCCGCATGATTTCGGTTCCCGCCTGCCCCGGAGGTGACCACATGGCGCGGCAGACCTCTCCTGACCCGCCCGCTGCTCCCCTCAGCAGTGTACTTCATCCATCTGCCTGTTCTGCTTCCTGCTCTGTCTCTGGTGAATCCTCTCACTCTCCGCATCTCTGGTCTGTACCCCAATTCTATATGAATAAATAAATCTTTAAAAAAAAAATCAAGATAAACGCTGCCAGTCACCTCCCCACGGGTCTCTCACCCACGTCCGTGTCACCCAGTGCAGGGCCAAGAGGCAAGAGCTGCTTCTTCACAAGCCTCTGCTCCTGTGCCTTCTGTCGGTCCCACTTCCTTCCCCTTCAGTCTCCTCTCCAGATTCTTCTTCCTGCTCAACTCCACCCTCCTTCTGGGTAGGTCAGGGAACTTGGAACCTCCCCTTTTCCTGGGTCCACCCTGTTACAGGCTGGCAGAAAGCCAAGCACCACAGCCCCTCAAGGACCATGTGTCTCGTTAGATGCCAGACCTGCAGGCTCAACTGTACCCTCATTTCCCATCACCTTCTCTTCTGTGATGACATGATGGGATTTATAGTTCCAGGTTCCTGAGTTCTTAGGTCTGGAGTGGGGGTGGGGTCCCCAAAACCTGTGCCCGGGGTCATTCAGGGCATCCTTTCTGCCTATCATTTAGATGAAGCTGTTATCAAACACCAGCCTGCATTTCTCTCGTACAATGAAAAGAAATAGAGTTTGAGGAGCTAGAAAGTAGTTTAATTTGTAAAAAAAAAAACTGAAGACAGCAGACTCATGTCTGAAAGACCATGGACATGCTCTTTGGCAGGGAGCAGGGACATTTATACGAAGGCACTAACAAAAGGGAGGTCAGTGTGGGTCTGCAAAGGGGAGGCAGGAAGGGCTTCATGTCCTTTTAATGCACAGATACAGAGATTGTGGGGGGTGCCAGCTTGCTCTAATGCAAGTGTGTGTGTGTGTGTGTGTGTGTGTGTGTGTGTGTGTGTGTGTGTGTAATCCCAATTAGTCTGTTCAGCTACCAGTAGGGTCACCTATGGCTCAGCATCCTATATACACAGTCAGAACTTTCCAGTCATCAGCTATGGGAGCCCAACCCTGCAAGGTGCCTTTCAAACCAATCAAGAGCAGAAAGCTTGGTGACCCTGAAAAGGGTGTGCATCACCAGGTTAGACTGGGAACTCGGGGTGGGGAGGACACCCCAGAAGCCAATTGCTGGAAACCTTCTAGATAACACTGAAACCTTGGCTGCAGGTCTAGGGCTTGATCTCAAAAACAACACCCAGTCATCAGCAGAGGAGTGGAGTGCCTGGGCAGATTCCACCGGAGGACGAGCCCAGAGCACCTCTTCTAGCTCCACACTCCTTTTTGTCCTCCTTCCCCACACAATGATGCTATAAGACTATTCTAACACAAAAGGGCCAGGATCTTGCTCTTCAGAAGCATCCAGCATGCTGTTCCACGACTCCTGCCTGTCAGTGTGGTGGTGCTATCAACATAACACTTGATGTTTAATTTCCATCTTAGGAGGTCTTTCCTTCACCTCAGACTGCAAGACAAACTTGTTAAATATAACAGAGAGGAATGCTTATCTGACAGGGGCAGGAAGAGACCAGTCTTGAGTCAATGCATCGCCAAGGTAAACCGGAAGGTCACATGTCCTCCAGGGCCACAGAATATGAAAGTCATATTCTCCCTGGCTGTGCTGGGGTTAAGTCTCAGCACTATGAAGCTGTCCAACACCCCTGCAGCACAAGATTGATCCCCACCCAGGAAGCTTACCCACATAACGCAGCAGACCTTTCTTGTCTCCCAGCTGCTTCCTCTTAGCAGTGGATTTCAGTAGATCCATCTATTCTGTTCCCCCTCTGTTTCAGATGAATCCTTTCATCCCTTGCACCTCTATGCATAAATAAATAAATCTTTAAAAGAAAAACAAAACAAAACATGAGGGCTGAGTATTTAGTGACCTATCAGGATTAATGTTCACCACTCACTTGTGTTCAAAAATCTCCTGGCCAGAGTTAGGTTGCAGGATCCACCTGTGCTAAGTGGAAGAGCAAAATGCAATTTGCAATATAAAAAGAATGTCCAAACTGTGAACTAATGGTCATTCTCAGCTAATCAAGGCTACTGTCCTGTGTAATTTCTTTGATGTTAAGTGAGATGTGACATCTGGGTACAAGTTTTCATACGTTCTTTACAATTGTAGTGTTTCACTCCTATGTGAATTCACCAGTGACTCTTGAGGATTGACTGGCAAAAGCAAATTTTCCTACACCCTTTACATTCATGGTTTCTTTCCAGTGTGCATGCTCTGGTGTCTCTTGAGGTCCGACTGCCACAAGAAAGCTTTCTTGCATTGTTTACATTCATAGGGTCGGTCTCCAGAGTGAGTGCTCTGGTGTCTTTTAAGGGCTGAGGGTGACAAGAAGGTTCTCTCACATTCTTTACACTGATAGGTTTTGTCTCTAGTGTGAGTGCTTTGGTGTCTCTTGAGGTATGACTGCCATGAGAAATTTTTCCCACAGTCTTTACATTCATAGGGTTTCTCTCCAGTGTGAGTACTCTGGTGTCTCTTGAGATCTAACTGACAGGAGAAGGTTTTCCTACAGTCTTTACATTCATAGACGTCCTCTCCACTGTGAGTGCTCTGGTGTCTCTTGAGGGCTGACTGCTTTAAGAAAGTTTTTCTACATTCTTTACATTCATGGAGTTTCTCTCCTGTGTGAATTCTGTGATGTATCTTGAGATATGACTGCCACAAGAAGGTTTTTCTACAAATTTTACATTCATAGGATTTTCCTTCAGTGTGTATTTTCTGGTGACTCTTGAGGGATGACTGGAAAAAGTAAGTTTTCCCACATTCTATACATTCATACTGTTTCTTTCCAGTGTGAGTACTCTGGTGTCTCCTGAGGGCTGAGGGTGACAAGAAGGATTTCCCACATTCGTTGCACTGATAGGGCTTCTCTCCAGTGTGAGTCCTCTGGTGTCTCTTGAGACCTGACTGCCACAAAAAAGTTTTCCTACATTCTTTACATTCATAGGGTTTCTCCCCAGTGTGAATTCTCTGGTGCCTCCTGAGAGCTGACTGGGAGAAGAAAGATTTACTACATTCTCTACATTCATAGGGTTTCACTTCTGTGTGACTGTTTTGATGTTCCCTTAGATATGCTTTGTTCATACAAGTTTTCCCACATTCTTTACATTCATAGGGTTTCTCTCTAGTGTGAGTGAGTGCTCTGATGTCTATTGAGGTTTGACTGCCATAAGGAGGTTTTCCCATATTGTTTACATTCATAGGATTTCTTTCCAACGTGAGTTCCCTGGTGTATCTTCAGGACTGACTGACACAAGAAGGTTTTCCCACATTCCTTACACTGATATGGTTTCTCTCCAGTGTGAGTCTTCTTGTGTGTAGTGAAATGTGATTTCTGCTGGACAAACTTCTGACATTGTTTATATTCATAGGGTTTCACACATACGTGGATTCTCAGATGTCTCTTAAGGGCTGGCTTCCAGGAGAATGTTTTCATACACTCTTTACACTCATAAAGTTTTTGCCCTGTAACAGTCCTCTGGTTTTTATGGTGGGTTGAATTCTCATAGGTCTTCCAGCATTCATAAGGTTGCTCACCTGTTTGTAGTGAGAACAGATATTTCACAGTAACTCTCACCAGATACTTCATATTTAAGCTTTTCTCTCCTGAGTTCTGCAACAGTGACTTTGCTGGAAGTTATTGCTAAAATTATACACACTTAGATTACATTTATGATGTATCAATTCAAAATATCATTGAAAATAATTATGCTGGTTTCCTAAAAAAATATTTTCTCCAATTTATCACTTCTACAGTGAGTCTACTCTTTGGAGTCCTCTATTTGGCAATGGGTGCTGATACCACCCAGACTTGCCCACACTCATTCATTATATGCCTAGGCAATCTCTCCCATAATACAAGGAGAACAAAGGGTCCTAAGGCCAGGACATGGGAGAAGCCATTACTGACAAACAGGTCCATGTGGCCATACCTTCTGGACTTGCTCCTTCCCACCCAACCTGCCCAGCATGCTCTGACTGACCTGAGAGGCTCTCCGCTGGGGGACTCTCTGCAGTCCTTGGCTGTGCTCCTGCTTCCAACCTAATGATCACCTCAGGTTTCATAACACAAAGTCCTGTTGATGAGAAATGATAAAGGACTTTGCTTAAACATCTGATGTTTCACTGTGTTTGAAAAATGACAACAGGGGCCTCCTTGATGGCCCAGAGTTTAATGCCTCCGTGCTATCAAGCTACCACTCAGCCACTGCAGCATGAGTTTGATCCCCGACCAGGTAGCTGACCCACATGGCAATGCAGACCTTTCTTCCTCATATGTTGCTCCCCTCAGCAGTGTGTCTGAGGTGATTCACCTACTTTGCTCCCCACTGTATTACTGGTGAATCCTCTCATTCCCTATATCTCTAGCCTAAACCCAGTTCTTTAAATGAAGTAAATGTTTTTTAAAAATAACAACAGCAGATTTTTAAGTGTTGCTTGATTTTTTGGTTTCGGATGTGTGGAGACTTGGTGGCAGCTACACAGGGGGTCTCATTTCCAACTCCTCGTCCTCACTCACCTCTGTGACCTCGCATCAAGGAACAGATCAGACTGGAAGCCACCCCTCAACATGGTTTTTAAAAATACTACAGGAACAACCATGGAACCAGAGATTGAGATATATCAAATTAGAATGATTGTGAGCAGCCCAAAATGAAATTTGGGGGACAATGTGTGCCACTTATATGTCCAAGGTGGAAAGGAAAAGAACCTCAACATGGTCAAGGGCCAGCTCAAATGTAACAAGACTCTGAGAATCGCAAGAAAAACCCCACTGGTCGAGACTCTAAGACATGGGATCCTTTTCAAATGAGGGTCCCCAAGCAATTCATAGTTCACCTGGACTGTTCAAAAACTAGTTCCATCAGGGCCCTCCCTGGTGGCACAGCAGGTTAAAGCACAGCACTAAGAAGCTAAAGCTACTTCCGCATGAGTTCAATCCCCGCCCCGAAATGACCAACATGGCGCGGCAGACCTCTCCTGACCTGCCTGCTGCTCCCCTCAGCAGTGTACTTCCTCAGTCGGTCTGTTCTGCTCCCCACTCTGTCTCTGATGAATCCTCTCACTGCCACTGTACTTCTAGCCTATACCCCAGTTCTGTATGCATAAATAAATAATATTTTTTACGATTTATTTACTTGTGCATACAGAACTGGGGTACAGGCCAGAGGCTCACGAGTGGCGAGAAGCTTCACCAGAGACAGAGAGGGGAGCAGAACAGGCAGATCGACGAAGTCCACTGCTGAGGGGAGCAGCAGGCGGGTCAGGAGAGGTCTGCCTCACCATGTGGATCTCCTCCGGGGCAGGCGGGGATCGAACTCATGCGGAAATGGCTTTAGCTTCTTAGTGCAGTGCTTTAACCCACTGCACCACCAGGGAGAGCCAAATAAATAAATCTTTTAAAAAAGAAAAAAACAAAAAACTAGCTCCATCAGAATGAGGCAGAAGCTGAGGTTGAAGCCACCACCACTGCAGATGCTTACATCAATCTTTTAAATATTATTTATTTAGCACACAAGAACTGGTGTACAAGCCAGATGTGGGAGGGTAAGAGGATTCACCAGATTGGGGATCAGAACAGCCAGATCTACTGAAATCCACTGCTGCAGGGAGCAGCGGGCAGGCCAAGAGAGGTCTGCTGTGCCCTGGCTGGGGATCTGACTCACGCCTTAGAGGCTGGCACTAGCTGGATAGTGCCGTCTTTAACCCTTGCGCTACCAGGCAGGGCTGTTGACATTCATTTTTGTAGACAGTGTTAATTGGAGGGCAAATTTGAGCATTTCGTAGAGAAATGTACACTCACACTGTGCACATAGCATCTGAAGCATTTAAATTTTTCACTTTTTATTCCTGAATTAAATTTTAGCTTACATAAAATCACATCTAATTTCATAAACTTTGTGATCTTTACCATACAGCAAACTGCCTTTATGGGCATCCCTGGTAACAGGGTTTTAGTCTTAGCACTATCACCTATTTGGTCTGAGTTTGATCCCTGGCCAGGGTCTGACCCACAAAGGGAGCTAAAGACCTCTGTCTCGCCTGCTGCTCCCCTGAACAGTGTATTTCAGTCGATCCACCAGTTCTGCTCCCTATTCTGTCTCTAGTGAACCTCAGCACCCACCCTTCACTCAAGTTCTTATATGCAAAAAATAAATATTAAAAAAAGAAAGCAAGCAAGCTACCCGGGCACATGACATTCAGGCACACATGTCGCTCACCCACGGACACCAGGCTTCTATAGGTCTCCAGCATCACATCCCGGTACAGGGTCCTCTGGGCATCGTCCAGGTGCTTCCACTCCTCCCAGGTGAAGCTCACAGCCACGTCCTCAAATGACACCATCCTGTAAGGGCAGCGGTCTGGGTCAGAAGAGCAGAGTCTGGGAGTTCATTATGTTGCGTGTGCTTTATCCTGTACAGAGTGCACCATGCTCTGAACTCTATATTGTGTGATAAGAGATATAGCAGGAGCTATTTCCTACTAGTGTTGTTGTGTTTTTTTGGGGGGGGGAAGATTGACTGATTGATTTGTTTACAGAAAAAGTAGGATGGAGGCCAGATGCGGGGCATGAGAGGACTCCCTAGAGACAGAGTGGGAGCAGATCAGGAGAATCTGCTCAAATACACACTGAGGGAGCAGTGGCCGAGCATAGAAAAGTCTCCTGTGCCCTAAGTGGATTAGCTCCCTGGCCACACCACCTCAAAGGCCAAAGGCTCATTATCCTCCACCATAGTTCTCTGGGCCCTCTCGAGGCTTTGCTCCTCTCCCTCCCTTTGCCCCACAACCCACTTTCCACAGTGCCCAGAGACAGCTTGACAGCACTGAGACTTTATCCCTCTCACATTTCTAATCTTTGTTCCTGCATTGAGTCTGCCTCACCCTGTGTTAGAATTCTCAATATTCCACATATGAATGAATCCAAAAAGTACTTGTCTGTGTTCTTCTGATTTATTCCACACAGCACCACCCCCTCCAGTTCTATTCATGCTATCGCAAATTGCAGGTGCTCCTTTTTCACAGCTTAGTAGTATTCCACAACATATACACAAAACTTTTTTTTTTTAAAGATTAATTTGTACATACAAGAACTGAAGTACAAATCAGATGTGTAAGGGGATGACAGGATTCACAAGCAACAGCACCAGGAGAAGAGACAGATCTACTCAAAAACCCTGCTGAGTTGAGCAGTGGACAGATAAGGAGATGCCATGTGAGTAACTTCCCCAGGGATCAAATTCATGCTGCAGTGGCTGCCAAGACTATCATAATGCTGTGATCTAACCCACTGCACCACCTGGGAGGGCCCAAATCTTTTTATTTTTGAGCTAACGTTACCAGAAGTAGAGGACCAACCCTGTAGTTATATGTTCCCATACCACATCCCCCTCCCCAAGGCACCCTCCTTCCTCTCCAATAGTCCACTGGCCCCCTCCACACTTTTGCTCCTTCTGCTATGGTAAGGTCCCACAGCTCTGAAGATGATGACTTTACGCCTCTAAACCTTCCAGGGTTGTTCAACAACATTTCCTCAAAATGCTGAAAGGCTAACACATGTGTGGCAGAAACATTAACGTGTCTACATGCAGCACTAGTCGGATGGCATCTTTATAAAGCTACTATCCAACTATATAAATCATAAAAAAGGGGGACAGGCAGAGGGAGTAACACCTGGCAATCCCACCAGCACTGACCTCTGAACTGAGGTTTCAGTCCCTGAAAGTGGGGCTGTAACGTCACTGCAGAATCTCCAGTTGAACAACAGGGACACTGTAGACACCCTCTGCCCTGGTGGGAGCGTGTGTACAGGAATCACCTCTCCTGACAGCACTGCCCGTCCTCTGGGAAACCTTCCCTTGCAGGAACTCCGCAAGTCTACTGCACTAACTACCGGCAAGACAGGAGCAGGGTACCGAAGCCACGGAGCTTGAACACAAGATGCATTTGGGTTCCCAAAGATGGCGGAGAAGAGAAAGCTGGGAAGGGGGCCATAAGACTAACACCTGCCCTCCCTGGTGGCGCAACAGGTTAAACACAGCACTGTGAAGCTAGTCAGAGCCACTGCAGCACAAGTTGGATCCCCAGCCAGGGAGCTGACCCACATGGCCCAGCAATCCACCTGTTCTCTTCCCTACTCTGTCTCTTGTGAGAATTCTCTCATGGCCTGTATTCCACCTCTTGTATGCATAAACAAACAAATCTTTATATATATATAATAGTTTATTTTTACATCATTTTGTACATTTTTTTTTCATCTCAATTGTAATCCCCGCAGATTTCCCATCACCGAGTCACCCGTGTGCCATCACCACAGTCCCGTGCATTTCCCTCCCCCTAACCCCCCGTTTTTGATCCCATTCCCCACTCCACCCCCACAAAATGTCTCTGCTATATGGCTATTCATTATTCTTATTATTTTCTCGCCTGGTCCACTATACTCCTGCTATGAGCGAAACCATCTGGTATTTTTCTTTTTCTTTTTGGCTTATCTCACTAAGCATGATCTTTCCCAGCTCCATCCAAGTTGCTGCAAAAGACATGTAGCATAAACAAACAAATCTTTAAAAAACAAAATAAAACAAAAAACACCTGACTCCCACAACGAGGTGGGGGCAGCGGGAGGAACGTGGCCATTAACCCAGCCACAAAGCCAAGATGCTGAGCGCCAGTGCCTGTCACAGGCAGGGGGCCCAAGGAGACACAGCCCTGAGGGTGAAGACTTGGAGATGGGCCCATGGGGAACCTCAGGCCCTTGGGGATTCTGCAGAGGTCTCCAAGGTCAGCAGCAAACAGCGCACGCCACTAAGGAGTGTGGCCCCAGAGAAGCGACCAGCGACCATGTCAGTGCGGTCTCTGCCCTGGCATCGGGTGGCAGTCCTGCCCGCCTGAGCCTCTATGGTGCGTCTCTCCACCCACTCTGCCCCTGCAAGACAGCAGGCTCCTGCCTGGCTGTGACTGCACCTGCCATGGCTTCTCGCCGGTCCCTCAGCACAGGCCGCCCGCCCGCCCGCGACCACCAGGACTCAGCAAACCTGTGCCACAGGGCAGCCTGTCTGCCCTCCAGGGATGCAAGTGTTTTCTCCTTTTTAGTAAACCTGCCCTTCAAATATAATTAATGTCTCTGTCTCATGGAGAAACTTGCCATGTGCTGCTGAAAGGGAGCCCCTGATTGGGATGACACACATAACTGAATGAAAGGTTCGGCGCAGTAAAGAGACGCAAAGAGATCTGGGTTCATTTCTGCGCTCCCAGGCGAGGCTCACTGACCAGAGCTGCAGTCAGAAAAGAGAGGGTGATGTGAATATCACGCCAGGTGAGGTCATAAGCCCGAGTCGGGTATCAGAATTCCCAGGCAGAGGCCGTAGGGTCATTTGTGAAGGAGCCAAAGCGCTTCTGAATTTGAGAGATCACAGAGAGAAGGGGACTGGACACTGACTACACTCTCTGTGCCTGCAACCTCCCTCCACAGGCATAGGAGAGGCCAAGCCCTAGATCGAGCGTGGTGGCTTGGCTGGGAGTGGAAGACCCAGAGGCTATGGGTCGGAGGCTGTGGGTCAACACAAGTCGGGTTGGAGTGTGACTGGGGGTCCCTAGGCAAAGGGGAAGTCCCAGGTTCCCTGCTCCACCCAGAGGTTGGGTGGAGCTGAGAAGAGAAAAAGAAAGAGAAGGAATCTGAGGAGAAAGGAAGCAGGATGGAGAGCCAGGAGGCCTGAGGAAGCCACACAGAGCAAAGGGAGACGTGAAGAAACTGTGTTTATTTCTTGGCCCTGGACTGGGTGACACGGATGTGGGTGAGAGACCCGTGGGGAGGTGACTGTGGCAGTGCTTATCTTGATTTTGATGTCACTCTTTTCCTCCCAGACTTGTCTGGCGGTTTCTGACCTTCTCCTATGGGCCCCAACCAGGAGGTGCTTTAGTCTTGTGGCAGCTTTCAGGCCTTGCTCTGGACCAATCCCTTTTGGGTGGACTTTTGCCCACGAGGGGATGCGTGACTTCAGGTGTTTGATTTGGAAACTATTCTTTGTCTTCTGTATTGTATACTCACTGTATTAAAGTTCCTTTCCATTAAAGTCTTATCTGTTTTGCCTTGATGCGGCAGATGGCAGAACCTATTTAGAGCAGGCAAGTATCTTCTTTTGGGTCGTGTTGTCTGGGCTGTCTCTGTAGTCCTGAATAAGGAGGTGGAGGGTGGGGAGCAGTCGGAGAACTCCCTGCTTTCAGGGAGTTTGGTGAAAGCAGATGGGGAGTTGGGGGATAAAGTGTTAAGAGAACCTATGGGGGAGACTTTGTCAGGGTGAGTTGGGGTGTCACGGGCAAGAAGGATCTAGAAGGTGTGACAGGCTTTGAGGAGGGAAGGATGGGAGCACAGGAGAAAGAAGGCCTGGGTGTACGGGATCTGTGACCATCTCCATTGCAGTAACAGCCTTGTTTGGGTTGGTAAGGACCGTGAAGTCACAAGTGCCATGTTCGGGCCAGTGGGAGCCACTGAGGCCAAGCAGCTTTGTGGCGGTAGGTGAGGGGCTTAGGGCGTGTATCTGGCCTGAGGTTCCAGAGACGGCATGGGGGAAGAGGCTGGGCTAGGCTTGAAATGTGTACACCCATGGTTGACCCCGCTCCTTTTCCCAGCCAATGGGGGCCAGCGTCAGGAGCGCCTGCTCTGGCCTTCGGGGGCCAAACCATGGATGGCGGCATCCCATTAGGTTCTGGCCTGCGCAACGGGGCAAACAAGCAGGAGAGACGTCTCCACTGTTTGTCTGTGCCAGGATTGGGGCACCTAGGCTGGACTGGACGGGTGTCCCCAAATCCAGGTCTAGGTCCACCACGGGGGTTGGGAGAGGAGGTGGATAGCCAGAGGCAGGGCCTCTTAGCAAGGAGGGTCAGGTAGATGACTCCACCCAGGACCAAGGCTGATGGTGAGTGAAGAGGGGCAGTCCCAGGAGCAGGAAGGCAGCGGGCGCCCCGGGCAGCCTTCCTGGGTTTCGGCGCCTTGATGAAAGTTTCCGCGCAATGAGGAGACGCAAAGAGATAGTGAGGCCAGTCAAACCAAAAGTGGGTTTATTTCTGCGCTCCCAGGCGAGGTTCACCGACCCCAGGGAGTGTTGAGGCCAGAGAAGTCACACTGAGGGAAGGTAAGTGGGGCTTTTAGAGGCCTACGGAGGGGGAGAACCGGCCTGGTGGGAAATTCTGACAAGGAAATGGGACTTATTTTCCTGCCTGGGCTCTTGTCAACTGGTGGTGACAAACAAGTCATGAGGGGATCGCCCCCGAACGCCTGCTTCTGCTTGGGGCGACTGCTCCCTCCCTCCGAGAGCCTGTGTTTGGCTGGTGCCCAACCTTACACTGATGGGTGCAGGCTTCCCACGCATGATACTGATTCAGTGCCATCCCAACGGCACAGAATCAGAACAAATGATGCTGCAGTGTGTATGGGCAGATGAGGACTCCCCAAGCCACTCTGGGGAGTGAGGCTGCAGTGTCTTGCTCCCTGGCTTCAAGCTGCTAACTGAACACAGTCTCCACTCAAGCAGGCACAGTCCCTGAGATCATGAAAGGGAGGATTTGAACCCAGGAAGCCTCCTGATAGATTTTCTTCCAAAACAAGGAGTTTGAATTTAGTTTCTAAGGACAGAGAGCGCATCGTTGGCTGGGAAGTAACTATTCAGTGGGGAGCCTCCCCTGACCCCAAACTAATCACAGCTGATGTTGGAGGTCAATCACTTATCTAAATAACACCCTTTGGAGGGGGGGGGGCAGGCTAAGACCCAGCACCCTAGTTAAATCTTCACCATCTGCCTCCAGGTGCACCTGGGTAAAAAGACCTGTTTCCCTTGGGGGACACCGGGCAAAACGGGGGAGCTGCTAAGATCACGCTTCTGGGAGGCGCTGTGCCCTCGTGCCTGCCACCCAGAATTTGTCATAACAGGGTCCCCAAACTCTAAGGTGCTTCCACTGTGGTAAAACACAGGTCCGAGGAGCAGACCAGAGCCAAGACTCAGCAGAAGGCGCCAGAGGCGGCGCCGCAGAAGCCTCCATGGGGGCGGCGGACCCGGGGCGCCACGCTCAGGCCTGAGCCCTGAGCCCGTCCCCAGGCCCCTGCAGCCCAGCCACGAGCCCGTCAACGCGCCCTGCGTTCCCCACACGCAGCCCCTCCCGCCGCGGGTCCTCCCAGGAGACCCCTCCGCAGTCAGCCGCCCACAGGGGCAGGGTCTCACCTGGCCCTGCCGCGGGCTCCCGCCTCCTCTTTGGTCCCAAAGAGGCCCCGGTCAAAGCACAAACGGCGCCTTCTCGCGCCGGGTCCGGACCTCGCAGTCCCCCACCCGCGCCAAGCCCTCGGCGGTCACCAAGGAGTCTGGGCGGTGGGGGCGGGGGGCCGTCTGCACGCCTGCGCCTGGGTGCCGCCAGGTGCAGCCGGCAGGTGTGGGGGGCGGGGCGGTCACGCCCAAGAAGCTCCCATGGACACGCCCACCCTGCTGTCCTCCGCCCCCACCCCGCGCCTGACTGGGAGTCAAACTCCAATGCACGTAGGTATCTTATGTCTCCTCCAAAAACAGCGTCAGTGAAATTGCAAGAAGCTCCCCAAAATGGCAACGCGGGTCTGCTGGACCGAATAACTTGCTCATAACTTGCTGGGGTCTATTCAGCAGTGACCACAGGGAAGCGGAGTCCACCTCCAGGCTGCCCTGCTGATGGTAGAAGGGTGGGGAGGGCACGGACCTGCTTTTCCCTATGTGCCTCCCCAGGTGCCAGGTACTGACCTCTTGGCCCTCTCAGGTGCCCGCATCACTCACCCTAGCCACCAGGTGGTGGGCGCTGTCCTTTCTCTGACCTGCCCTGGGGCCCTTTCCACCTGCACCCTCTATCATTCCTGTGCCCTTCATTCACCACCCACCCTCTATATGCCAAGTCGCGTGTGTATATACTGACATTTATTCAACTGTCCCCTGGGGTTTTCATACAGATTGTGTGCGACTGTGTATTACTATAAGGAAAGGGTTTTTGCAAATTTTATCTGTATTTCAAAGCGTTTCCTAACGTCATTTCCCCCGAATGGAACTATAGCAAGTAGAAATATTCTGAATTCACCGTTCTCTGCAGAGGGATGGCACAGATTTACTTTCTTTGGGAACAAATGAGGATGTATTTCACCTCACAGTTGCCACCATTCACTCTGTCAAGGGTTTTAATACAAGCAGTTAACTAGAACCAAGTCCACAAAATGTTTTATGTGTAAGAAATTAATAGTTGTGTCACAGAAAGATCCACAGGGATACAGACCATGGCAGTGTTTATCTGGATTTTGCTCTTTTCCTCCCAGACTTGCCTGGCCATGTCTGACCCTTTCCTATGGGTCCCTGCCGGAAGGTGCTTCACTTCTCAAGATTTATTTCTGCATACAGAACTGGGGTGCAGGCCAGAGGTGCAGGGGCAGTGAGAGGATTCACCAGAGACAAAGAGGGGTGAAGAACAGGCAGACGGAGGAAGTACACTGCTGAGGGGAGCAGCGGGCGGGTCAGGAGAGGTCTGCCACGCCATGTGGTCACCTCCGGGGCCGGGATGGAACTTGAGGCAGAAGAGGCCAGCTTGTAGTGCTGCCATCCTTACCCATTGTGCCACCAGGGAGGAGCCAGAAGGTGCTTTAAACTTGTGTCTGGCTTTCAGTTTTGCGTTGGGCCAATCTCTTTGGGGTAGACTTTTACCCACCAGGGGACGGATGGGTAACTGGGTGCTGAGAATCTTAGGGCCCCACTACTTAACCCCATGTCTTCAAAACCACACTAGGGTCAGGTGTTTTTAGACAAAGCTGTTATCCAACAGCCCATAAAGGGAAAGTTTGAGGGGAAGGAAAGTAATTTAATTTGCTGACAAACTGAGCAGGATGGCATCAAGCCTGAGACACCATGTCCTGCTGGATGCAAAGTGCAGGGTCATTTATACAAGGAGTAAAATGCTGGGTGCTGGGAGGGTTTGCAGGAGATCAGCATGTTCTTTTTTTAAAGGATATGCCCTCCCTGGTGGTACAATGGGTGGGGTGAGAGAGCAGCCACTTCAGCGGAAGTTTGATCCCCACCCCGGAAGTGACCCCCATGGAGCAGCAGACCTATCCTGACCAGCCCGCTGCTCCCCTCAGCAGTGTACTTGTCAGCCGGCCTGTTCTGCTCCCCATTGTCTCTGGTGGGGCCTCTTACCACCCCTGCTCCTTTGGCCTGTACCCCAACTCTGCATGCATAAATAAAAGCTGTAATATAATATTTATAACTATATATATATATATACACACACACACACATATATAACTTAATTTATGCATACGAGACTGGGGTACAGGCTAGAGGTGTGGGGCTGTGAGGAATCACCAGACAGTGGGGAGCAGAATGGGCAGATGGATGAAGTCCACTGCTGAGGGCAGCAGCAGGGAGACAGGAGAGGTCTGCTGTGCCCTGTGGGTCATTCCCTGGCTGGGGATCAACTCATGAGGAAGCAGCTGCCCATAGCTTGCTGCACTGACTGTCACCCCACTTCCACCAGAGCGGCCCTCTCATGCTGAAAAACTGTAACCGTTTTATTTTTCTCAAGATCAAGTTTCTCTATGATGTTCTATCACAACACAGATCCAATGTGTTCTACTATTTTTCTACAAGGAAAATTAAGAATCCTTGTAAGATTACAACTGAGATACAATAGCATACAAAATGAAGGATATAAATACATATATACATAAGATAGACTTTAGTGATCAAAAACGATTTCTGAAATTAAGATAGCAATGCAATTTTGTCACAGGCTTAAAATGACAGACTTTCATAAAGCACCCAGCACACCCAAGGCAGTTCACATTACTGGAGCACCCCAGGCGGGGTTCAGGCTCCAGTGGGGACACGTCTCCCTCCACAGAGCAGTTCAGGCAGCTGAGGGCTTCTGCACTCGTAGCAGCTAAGAGCAAGTGAGAATTTCAAGTACACTTCTGCAACAGCACCAACCATCATACACAGGAGTCTGTATGCCAGATGTTTATAGTTTCTCTCATGAGACTAAAAAGCTTACAGAAATTATAAAGAAAGAAAACCAAGGTCAATGCGTAGGAGCAGGGGTTAGGTCTAATGATAGCAAGTTATTCCCTGCAACCACAGCCTGGGAGCTGGCCCACAGCT
The DNA here is from genome assembly GCF_000260355.1 of Condylura cristata. Classification (NCBI taxonomy): domain Eukaryota; kingdom Metazoa; phylum Chordata; class Mammalia; order Eulipotyphla; family Talpidae; genus Condylura; species Condylura cristata. Next base: position 4,751,538 of record NW_004567140.1, on the reverse strand, counting down.
CAAAACTCTGTCTCCAAACTGCTCCCCTCAGCAGTGGACTTCAGTCTGCCTGTTCTGCTCCCCACCCTCTCTGCTGAATCCTATCACCCTGCACCTCTGGCCTGTACCCCAGCTCCTTTTTGCGTAAAAATAAACTTAAAGAGAGAGCAAAGAGTAACAAAGAGCAAAGAGAGTGTAACAGCCAAATAATGTTTAAAAACTGACAGGGTGGGGTAAGACCCAGTGCTACTACTTTGAGCCGCAAGTCAATGGCCTGAATCAGAGGCCCGGCCAGCAAGCTGACCCACACGGCACAGCAGACCTCTTTGATCCTGACCACTGCTGCCCTCAGCAGTATATTTCAGTAGATCTACCTGTTCTCCTTCCCTCCCCATCTCTGCTGAATCCTCTCACACACTGCATCTCTTGCCTACATCAGGTTTTTTTTTTAATGCTGAATAAAACTTAGTTTACATCAAACCAAAAATTATACCGAAATTGTGAACGAATGGCCAGTCTTGCTAATAACAGCTGCAGTCCTCTGTGATTTCTCTGATGTTTAGGGAGAGAATGCTTTCGTATAGTCTTTACACTCATCATGTCTCTCTCCTGTGTGAATTCTGTTATGTATTGAGGGATTACTGCCTCAAGGAAGTTTTGACATTCTTAACATTCACAGGTCTCTTTCCATTGTGAATACGCTGGTGTTTCTTGAGGTCCGACTGCCAGCAGAAAGTTTTTCTACATTCTTCACACTCATGGGGTCTCTCTCCTCTGTGAATTTTCTGGTGTTTCCTGAGGGCTGACCGCCAGCAGAAAGTTTTCATACATTCGTTACACTCATAGGGTCTCTCTCCTGTGTGAATTCTCAGGTGAGCCTTGAGGTCGGACTGCCAGCAGAAAGTTTTCTTACATTCTTGACATTCATTGCGTTTCTCTCCATTGTGAACAACCTGGTGTCTCTTGAAAATTTCCTGCCTAGAGAAAGTTTTCCTACATTCTTTACATTCATAGGGTTTCTCTCCTGTGTGAATCCTCTGGTGTTTCTTGAGGACCGACCGCCAGCGGAAAGTTTTGGCACATTCTTTACACTCGTAAGGTCTCTCTGCACTGTGAGTAACCTGATGCAGCTTAAGATCTACTTGCCTAAAGAATGTTTTCCTACATTCTGTACACTCAAAGGGTTTCTCTCCACTGTGAACAACCTGGTGTCTCTTCAGGGTTTCCCTCCTAGAGAAGGTTTTCTTACATTCTTCACATTCATAGGGTTTCTCTACTTTGTGAATTCTCTCGTGTTTCTTGAGGATTGACTCCCAACAGAAAGTTTTTGCACATTCTTTACACTCAAAGGTTTTCTCTCTTTTATGACTACCTTGGTGTTTGTTAAATATTTCCCACTTAAGAAAAGATTTCATACATTCGTTACAATCATAGCCTTTCTCTTCTATGTGAGTGCTCTGGTGTTTCTTGAGGGCAGACAGCCTGCAGAAACGTTTTGTACATTCTTTACATCCATAGGGTCTCTCTCCTGTGTGAGTACCCTGGTGTCTCTTAAGATCGACCCGCCTAAAGAACGTCTTCCTACATTCTTTACACTCATGGGGTTTCTCTCCAGTGTGAATTCTCTGATGCACCTTCAGGTATGACTGACATGAGAAAGTTTTCCCACATTCTTTACACTCATAGGGTTTCTCTCCAGTGTGAATGATCTCATGTCTCTTGAGGACTGACTTCCAATAGAAAGCTTTCGTACACTCTTTGCACTTATAACGCTTCTCTCTTGTAAGAGTTTTCTGATGTTTGTGGAGGGTTGAATTCTCACAGGTCTTCCAACATCCATAAGGTTCCCCTGTTGTATCGTATAATGTTTAGTAAGAACAGGTATTTCACAGCAACTTTTAATGATTCATATATACACAGAAGAGCAGAGGTGCAGGCCAGAACGGCTGGGGGCTGGGATGAGGGGATTCACCAGAGACAGAGTGGGGAGCAAAGCAGGTTGGCTGACTGAAATACACTGCAGTGGGGAGCTGCGGGGGTGACAGGAGAGGTTGACCTCATGCTGCAGTGGCTGCTGACAGGTTCATAGTGCTGAAACTTGACCCCATGCTACGAGAGAGCCCCCTTACAGAAACTGATCAGTAAGTTATACTTAAGTTCTTCTCTGCTGACTTCTGTGAAATAATAGTGCTATCATTTGACCAGATTAAACCTATTCCACTTAGATTACTTTTATGATGTGTGTATTCAGAGCTCGTAAGGCACTGCAGGGGTTAATGTCTCAGTGCTATCAATCTATTGTCAGCCATTGATGCATTTGTTAGATCCCCAGCCAGGGCTGACCCACATGGCGCAACAGACCCCTCCTGTCTCCCCCATGCTCCCCCTTAACAGTGTATTTCAGGAAGATCCACCTGTTCTGCCCACCTGTCTCACCATCCAGACCTCTTGACTGATACCCCAGTTCTTAGATGCATAAATAAGACCTATAAAATAAAATAACTTGTGAAAAATGAATTTCTGGTGCAATAAAACACCACCTCTGTATTCCACATTTGTAGAGAGTCTCTCTGTGGTGGAGTCCTCTCTCTGGCACTGGGCGCTGACTTACAGGCTTCCCACACTCATTATGCACAGATAGTAGCTCACTACTGATAAGCATAAGCAGGTCCGTATGGCCTGCATGCCCCTCCCTCCCTCCCTTCCTCTTTCCCTACCTGACGTGCTTTGACTGACCTGAGAAAGTCTGCTTTGCGGGGCTCTCTGCAGTCCACGGATGTCCTTCTTGCAATATGATGACTACCTCAGGATTCAGAATACAACAACCTGGACAGGAGATAGAAGGGTTTTTGGCCAAACTTGTGAGCTTTAACACAATAGCACAGTTTAACATGTTTAAACTGCTGTGCTGGGCGGGCGGGTCTTCATCCCCAAGTTCCTTCTCCTGACTATTCATTCTCATCAAGGACCACATCAGTCTGGAAGTCACTCTGCAGCCACAGCTTTTTTAAAGACACTAGAGGGGGCCCTCCCTGGCAGCGCAACAGGTTAAAAGCGCAGCACTGGAAAAGATACTAGAGGGACATCCGTGAACCAAAGGTGGTGAAGCACCGAATTAGAGTGACTCAGAGCAGCCTAAGATGAAACTGTGGGGAGGGTGTGTGCCACCTGGCAAAGGTGCAAAGGAAAAGACCCTCAAGGGAAAGGACCAGCTCAAATCTTAGCAGACTCTAGAGATTCACAAGGAACGTTCCATTTGAAGACTTGGCATCTTTTTCAAATGAGGATCCACAAGAAACTCACAGCCTTCTGGACTGTTCAGCAGAGTATGTCCATCAGAACTCAACAGACACTGAGGCCGAAGCCGCCACTGCAGATCCTTATGTCCATCTCAAATACATCGATAATCACTTTTTGGAAAAAATGTCACTCAACAGGAGAAAGTTGAGCCTCTACGGAGAGAACTGCACACGCATATTCTCCTTGGCCTGGCATCTTAAGCATTTAATTTTCAAATTTTTAGTCTTGCGATAAATTTTAATTAAAATGACAATCAATTCATTAACTTTGCACATTTACCACAAGAAGCTGTCACTGCTGGTCTTCTTGCTAGCACAGGGTTAAGTCTCAGCACCATCACCTGTGTCCTCAGTTTGAACCCCCCAGGGGCTACCCCACATAGGGTGCAGCAGACCTTCCCTTGTCTCACCTGCTGCTCCCCACTCTGTCCCTGGTGAAGTCTTTTACCCTCACATTTCAGTGTACAAAAAATAACATTAAAAAAAAAAAAAAACTGCCCTTGCCTCGGCAGTCACAGGGAAGCGTCGCTCACCCACAGACACCAGGCTCCTGTAGGTCTCCAGCATCACATCCCGGTACAGAGTCCTCTGGGCATCGTCCAGGTCCTGCCACTCCTCCCAGGTGAAGCTCACGGCCACGTCCTCAAACGACACCATCCCTGTAAGGGCAGCGGTCTGGGTCAGAAGAGCAGAGTCCGGGAGCTCGTTACTGAGTGTTTTATCTTGCACAGGATGCGCCTCAGTATTGTGTGATAAAGAGACATGCCTTAGAAATACCCTCCCTGGTGGCGCAGAGAGTTAAAGCACTGCACTAAGAAGCTTAAGTCACTTCAGTAG
>NW_004567140.1:4745074-4746713 GCF_000260355.1 Condylura cristata | reverse complement strand
GGGGGGGTGGCGCGAGTATAGGGGGGGGTGAGGACGGATGCAGAAACTTACTCCTGACTTACACATCAGGAGGTGTCACCAGGAATGCCCTGGGGGCTGTTGACTGATGTATAAGGAAGGACCCCAGAAGCTGCCCAGCGGACGCCTTATTGATAAGACTGAAATCCTGACTGGGGAGAGTCGGGGCTGGATCTTCACACCAAGCTGTCAGCAGATGACAAGTGTAGTTCCACCCTCCCCTGCTTCTACTTCTCCCTCTTTTTCTACCTCCTCATATGACCAAGGCTGCAGGACTGGTTCATCCATAAAAGCCAGGATCTTGCTCCTCAGAAGCATCCAGCATTGTGTCGCCTGCTCATGACTCCCATTTCTCTATCAGTGTGCTGCTGCCGGGCGCAAAAGCTATACAATGCCTACATGGGACCTGGACCTTTGGCCATAACCACAGCACTCTGATTCTCAACCACCCCATGGTCACGCTACGGTGTAAGGACCCCCTCCACTGCACAGTCCGCTCTAAGAGGGAGCCCATCCCACAGCCCTGGTATATCAGCCGTTAAAATAGGTCTGCCCCAAGATACTGCAGTTCCACTGGGAGCTATCTGCCCCAAGAATGCCAAATGCCCATCAGCAGGACCTATGCACTCCTGATCTCACCACAGCACTGTTAACAGCCAAGTGTGAAACCACTACATGCCCGTGGGGGGGATGAAAGACGTTGGCTGATACACAGTGGAATACCACTGGGCTGTGGGAATCAGGAAATCGTTCCATTGGAGAGAACAGAATCAAGCGGAGGGGACTGAGCTCAGCCAGTCAGAGGGAGAAGGATGAAGACTGGATGGTGCCACTCAAGTGCGAATGGGCAGAAATCAAAGGGTGGGTAACGTTCAAGAAAGACCCCTTTCATTGGCTGAGGGAAACTGAGGCTGGCCTTCCATTGTCAATGGCATCTGTAGAAGAGTTTGGTGTCACAAAGTGGGGCTCTCCTACAGCACAAATGTCCACCAGAGGGCAAGTCAACAAAATGTGGTCGACCCATCAAGGCAGGTTTATTCTGTCATGTTAGGAATAGGAGGAAATGCACCGCTGCTGTGGACAGCAAGGTGGCGCAGGGGGTGAAGACTCAGAACTGTGAAGCTACTGGCAGCCACTGCAGGGAGAGTCTGGTCCCCGGCCAGGGAGGGAACCACAGGGCGCAGCAGGCCTCTCCTGTGTCCCAGCTGCTCCCCTCAGTAGATGTGACTGTTGTGATCCCCACTCTGTCTCTGATAAGTCCTCTCACCCCACCTCCCCCACGACCTCTGGCCTGCACCTCAGTTCTTGTATGCATACATAAATAAACCCTTAAAAAATATGCTGTGTTCATGCTTGGAATGATCACCATCACTGACATCTGCAGGCTTTCCAAAGCAAACTACAGAGAAAATGCCATCCTGAGGAAAACTACCCTGGAGTTTTTCAAAGAAACAGGAGGCACCTCCTGAAACCGGGGCGGGGGCATGGGAAGAGCCAGACACTGTCTTCCACCTTGTTAAACCAGACTCAAAGTGTCAACTACAGTTGGGACCTATTACCCTCCCTGGTGGCACAATGGCTCAAAGCAGCACTACAGAGCTAACCAAGCAGCATCGGCAGG
>NW_004567140.1:4733475-4744103 GCF_000260355.1 Condylura cristata | reverse complement strand
GTCCTCTCCCCGCCAAGATCCGAGCGCAGACGGAGCCGCCCCAGTGGCTCTAGGGAAACCGGGTCAGGCTGGCAGGGACTTCTCCCCAAGTTTGGGACAGTTATGGCGGCGGAGCCCGGCGGAGGCGCCCGCTGGGGTGGTGGGAGCAACCGGAGGAACGCGAAGGAGCAGCGCGCCTGCGCAGGTGGGAGGGTGCCGTCCCGGCGGTCACGCCCACCCGGCGGTCACGCCCACCCGGCGGTCACGCCCACCCGGCGGTCACGCCCACCCGGCGGTCACGCCCACCCGGCGGTCACGCCCACCCTGAGACCAACCTTTCACATCTCTGGAGATCCTGTCAACTTAGAATTTCTGGAAGCCACTCAAAGCAAAATGAGCTCCTTTGCATTTAAAGCCACTCAGGGTTATCTGACAGTGATCCCAGATAATTCACAAATCAGTCCCTCCGTGATGAAAAAAGTTGCGTTTGGCTCCACCCGTTGCTCCGTTTTACCCTTCCCAGGCCTCCCCCAACTCCCCCACTAAGAGTGCAGAGACTTAAACCCTGCACCACCGAGTCCTAAGGCAAATTAGGGATAATTAAGCAGCTTTAGGGGCAGTGCAGGAAGGAACCTCAGATGAATTAAGGGAGGGTCCAGAGATAAGGGGAACAAATTGCAAAGGGGATTGATGAAAGACTCCAGGAATAGGGGCCACAGAACCTTTTAGAACAAGGACAATAAAGAAAAAGGACTCAACAGAAGGCTGGGACACAGACAATAGGTCAGGGAGTGAGCCCATGGAGAACTAACCTATCACAGGGAGACCGGTGGAGTTTTAGAATAATCAGGGCAAGAAGGTCTAGATTCCCCAAGGTTCCCTTGTTACAGGACACTCCAATTCTGTTAGAGGACAGGGAAAGAGGGGCACCCCTGAAGCCCCAAAACCTGCCTGCTCTAAGTGGGTTCTGCCATCCGCCGCAACAAGACAAAACCTATTAAAACTTCAATGAAAAGGGACCTTAATACAGTGAATATACAATACGGAACACAAGAGAATATAACTTCTAAATCAAACACCTGAAGTTCCCCATCCCCTCGTGGGCAAAAGTCAACCCAAAAGGGACTGGCCCAAAGCAAGCCCTGAAAGCTGCCACTAGACTAAAGCATCTTCTGGCCGGGACCCATGGAAAAGGGTCAGACATGGTCAGACAAATCTGAGAGCAAAAGAGCAACAACAAAATTAATATAAACACTGCCATAGTCACCTCCCTGCAGGTCTCTCACCCACATCTGCCTTTAACCAGTCCAAGATCAGGAAACAAGCCCCGTTTCTTCATCACCTGCTTGCTGCTCCATGTGGCTTCCTCAGGTCTCCGTCTTGTTCTCCATCCAGCTTCATTCTCTCCTTCTCTCTTCTCTCCTTTTTCTCTGCTCAGCTCCACCCTCCTTCTGGGTGGGGCAGGGAACCAGGAACTTCCCCTTTTCCTAGGGACCACCCTGTTACACCCTGAGGTCTTCTGCTCTTTGATCCCATACCCCTCCCTGGCCTGGTTCAGGGAGCAGCCTGGGAGTTCCACCTTATTTCTTTTCTCCTCAATAACCATTTTCTTTCTCCAAATCAATTTGTCTCCTTGTGTGGAGAACAGAAAACCTGAAGAAGACATGGCAAGATTGAAACATGACTCGTACAAGGAGGTAGGGGCAGAGGGATTAACATAACCATTAATTCAGCCATGGAAATCAAGACCCTTAGTGCCTTATCACAAGGCATTAGGGCAAGCTGGTATCAGACTCCTGTATCACACTGCTGCAGGGAGTGTCCGACCTGAGGGCCCATTGTGAAATCTCAACCCCTTTAGAATTCTAATTATCCAAAATCAGCAGCAAACAGGCCACTCCACAAAGGGTGAGCCCCTCCCAAAAAGAAAGGACTCTATCAGTGCAGTATGGGGGGGGGGGTCCTCTCCTTTCCTCCCCCTCTCTTCCTCCACTGGACAGCAGACTCCTGCAGCCCGCCCATGACCTGACCTCGCTCAGCAGAAGCCGCTCTCCTAAGGCCTCCAACCTACTACATGCAGGCCTCTCTCAGCAAACCTGCCCCTTGTGCCTATGCAAGTGTCTTTTACTCCTCTCTGTCCTTTTCTGTGCCTGCAGTAAGCACACTGATTTCTCCTTAGGGGTTCATGCCTCCTGGGTCCACCAGGCATCCTGTTACTGTTGCCCTGAAGTTCTGTTCTATGTTCCCTCTGTACAGGAATGTTACCGAACACTGTTCTCAGTTTCCCTCAGCCAATAAAAGGAAACAGTTTGAGGAAAAGAAAAGTGGCTTTATGTGTCGACAAATGAGGAGGGCAGCAGGCCGGTCGGAAAGCCCACCGGCCTGCCCCTTGGCAGGTTACTGGGCTGTTTATACAATGTTCAACAAGGAAAAGGGGAGGTGGGCCAGTGTTCCCAAAGGGGAGGGAGTAAAAGTGAGTGCTGGGCTGGAGACCAGTGGGCACCAGCCTTTACTTACACAAAGACAAACAAAAATGGGGCATCAGTGAGAGTGATGGGGAGCGGGCAGCGGTCAGCACAGGGAGGAAGAGAAGTGGGCATCAGCAAGCTTTGCCACCATTTGCTTTTGTTTGGGATTCCTTTCCTTGACCCTAAACCTGTCAAGGAAGAGGAACGGCAAGGAGCACAAACTCACAATTAAGAGCTCTGGGAAAACCAATTCTGTCATAAATTTGTCAAAGGAGGCAAATCCCCAAATGCTTATCGGAGAGCCCATTCACTGTGTCAGGAGCAGCAGCAGGCTCAGGTCTCCTCTCTTCTCTCTTATTATAAACTCTTAATGCCAAGTCTGCTAACTGGGATGGACCCATCTCTGTGAGCCCGTTACAGGGCAACCCAATGTCAACTGGGTTGCCTGTTTGTGGGTCCCACGCTTAAGGTTAAACTGTATTGCAGACACACACAAAATGGTCAATGGTGGGTTTATTTACAAGGGGAAAAGAAAAGGGAAGGAGAGAGCAAGAGAGATACAAGTGAGCTAGCGTGTCCTACAGTCCTGCTGCCTTGGAACCCCAATGAAAGCTGATTGGGGTTCAGCACACCGAAAGCTGATCAAGAGCCAAGCAACAGTGCCCCCACTTCAAGGTGATTGTTATTGCCAAAGTGGGTGCCCCCATCTAGTATGGGAAAGAGATAGTCATGTTAGTTTCTTCTCCATAGGGCAGTGGATGCTGTGAAGCTTTAGGAGTTTCCCCAAGAGCCTCAGAAGTGACCGCAGGAGCTTTAGGGGTCTCCACAGGAAGGGCATTGTTATGTAAAGATTTTGTCCTGATGGGTTTAAGTTGGTAAGTAAATGATAATCCTCTTCTAACTCCGCCCTTCTCCACCCCTCAGGGAAAGGCTTAACCATTCTCTGTGCCATAATTCCAGACTGGGCCGTATCTAATTTATGGATGTGGGTTTGCATAGCTTGATCAATGGAGTCCAAAGCAATAGGATTCTTATTTTTCATACTGTTAATAGCTGAGTTAAGGGCCTGAATTTGCTGTTTCAGGTTCTCAGTAACAGCCCCAATGTGTGGCCGGTTCTCAGTAGGTGAAGTAGAGCATCGTCCACTTCCTCTCACAGAGCCAAAAATGGTACTTATACAAAGTACCAAAGACACCAGAAGCGCAGATTGTAAAGTAGAAATGGCTTGTAAATCATGGGTGGATTAGTACAACAGCGAAATCATTTGCCATAAACCGGGTTTACCAGATGATTGATGTTCATAAAACTTGTGGTGATATTCAAAGTAAAAAGGTACTGAAACTTAAGGCCAGAAGAAAACTGAAAACCCAAGCTAGGGATAAACTGCTCAAGCTCATGTTGCTGAGCACAAGTGAGAGCTAAATAGTATGGAAAAATTTTGTCTAAAGTCCAAGGTACTTTGGGCTGCTCTCGGGCGCCTGCGGGCTCTCTCTCTGTCTCTCTCTCTCTCTCTCTCATGCTCTCTCTCCCCACCCCCCTCTCTTTCCCCTCTCTCCCCCTCATGACTGGTGGTTGGTGAATTGGCTCTTGATCAGCTTTCAGCATGCTAGAGGGGCTCCAGGCAAATAGAACTGGTGGGATGTATTTGTTAACTTGAATCTGTCTTTCCCTGGGTGGTTCCTTTTTCCCTTGTTTTTTTAAGATTTATTTACAGGTCAGAGGTGCAGGAGCAGTGAGAAGCTTCACCACAGACAGAGTGGGGAGCAGAACAGGCCGACTGACGAAGCACACTGCTGAGGGGAGCAGCGGGCAGCCCAGGAGAGTCTGCTGCTCTGTGTGGATCACCCCTGGGGTGGGGATGGAAAGGGCAAGGAGGTGGCTGTGGCCAGCTTGCAGCTGTGTTTAACCCATTGGGCCACCAGGGAGGGCCCCCTATTTCCCTTGTAAATATACCCATTATGAACCTTTTTGTCTGTGTCTGCACTGCTCTTGGATCTTAAGCACATGGGTGAGGACCCACAGACAGGCCACCCAGCTCATGTTGGGGGGCCCTGTAACAACAGGAGGACTGGACCAGTTGAAATGTGTCAACTGTGGGGACGACCCGACCCTGCTAGCTCAGGGTCAGCCAATACCTTTTCTTATTCAAAGTCAGCAGCTGACTCTGCCCTCACCGAAGGTGCCAGTGTGCTGAGGGCTCAGTCCTGCGGATCAGGAACCCATGAGTGAGGTTTGGGTGCCCCCCGGCTCTTTTAGCCATGCCATGCACCCCCTGTGCCACGTTTCCCTTCCATTCCAAAACTCCCATGGGGGGTGGGGTTCTACACATTGAATCATGCAGCGAATACTTCCAAACTGGGCTTCCACATACCCCCAGCTCTGTCGGACTTGCAATGTCTTTCCCTAGCTGTGAAGCGGGTTATGTGTCAAATTCTGGGAACTCAGGTTTGACACCTGAAAGGTTATTAAGAACCACCCCATGGGCTCAGGAGAGAGGTGTTATTAAGAGCCTGTGGCCGGGCAAGTCTGTGAACTGAGGGTGGCACAGTGGAGCCAAGGGAGAGGTAAGAGTGGTCTTTTTTTTTTTTTTTAAAGATTTATTTATTCATACAGAACTGGGGTACAGGCCAGAGATGCAGAGGGTGAGAGGATTCACCAGAGACAGAGTGGGGAGCAGAACAGGCAGATCGACGAAGTACACTGCTGAGGGGAGCAGCGGGCGGGTCAGGAGAGGTCTGCCACGCCATGTGGTCTCCTCCGGGGGCAGGTGGGAATCGAACTCATGAGGAAGCGGCTTAAGCTTCTTTGTGCAGTGCTTTAACCCGCTGCGCCACCAGGGAGGGCCAATTTTTTTTTTTTTTAATATTTAAAGAGTGAGTTTATTAGAAAGAGACAGGAGAGGAAAAGACACTTGCATAAGCACAAGCAGGCAGGAAGAGCTGCTCCGGAAAGGGACAGGCTTGCTGAGGGATCTGCATGGTTGCAGGCGGGCGGCCTTGGGGCTGTGACCCCACTGAGGGAGGTCAGACCAGAGAAGTCCCGGCATGGTGCAGGTCATGGGCAGGCAGGAGGCTGCTGCCCTGCAGAGGGAGAGGGTGGGTGGGAAGAGGCACCCGCATAGGCACAGGTGGGCAGAGGAGCGGCTGCCAACAGGGATCTTTATAGGCCTAGGTAAGGGGGACAACGGTCAGGTGGAAAATGTTACAAGGAACTGGAACTTATTTTTCCGCCCGGGCTTGCGTTAGCCAGTGGTGACCAGCAAGTCATGCGGTTATCACTGAGTATCTGCCTCTGCTGGCCATTCGCTCCTTCCCTGGCCTCGGGAGAGGGAGACGTTACACGCAGGGGCAGACTCATCCTCACGCGCGAGCAGGTGACCCCTAGTCTGATCCCAGCGTCTGCAGCCCCAGCTGGGCAGATGCTGTAAACTGTGGCAAAAAGAGAGTGAGCAACTGGCCCACATTTCTGCACCACTGAGTGATGGAACTGGGGTGGGAGCCCACAATGCAACTGGGAGAGATTGCTTGGAGCTGCGCGTCACCTTGTTTGACCTTCTTGGTCACCCACTCGTGGTTTGGTTTAATGTCATTTGCCAGGACTTCGTGCCTGTAAGCAACAGCGCTGGGATTCAAACCCAGGTCTAGCTCAATCCTTAGTTCGCCCCACAAAACCAGAGCAAACCACAGACTGTTAGGGCAAGTTCCTGGAGAAATCAGATGGCATTCTGTTGGAGGCTGAGGACGGGATGACTGAGCCTTGACCTTTTTGACCTGTTACTGTTCCTGCTCACTATCTTGCAAAATAACAATCCTGGGGGGGAAAAAAACCACAAAGATAACATTCCTGGAATACTGAGGTATTGGCGATTTGTGCAAGCACATGGGCCAAAGGCTTTAGGGGGTTTCTGAAAAATTTCCATTCCCCTCCCTTCCCCTTTCTGCAAGCTTAAATACACGCACCCAGCTCAATAAACTTGAGACCTTGACACGACTCAGATTGACTCTGTCTTTCTTTATGCGCCTGGTCTCCTTTCTCTCTCCCTCCATTGGCTTTGCAGGAGGTGCCCCCTCGAGACCCACGAATTACAAGATCTGCTGGACGGGTCAGCATTCAGAGAGGTGGAGAGAGAGATTTGATAGTCACACTGGCGGGCTTAGTGGGATAGCTCTAAAAAATCTGAGCGCCGAATTGCAGAAATAGTCAGGATTTATACAGTTTTGAGGAAGTGTGTTACTCCATCCATCACTGATTTTCTTTATCGTTTGTGAAGGGGGGTGAAGGTAGCCATAGCCACTGCTGTGGAGAAGCAGCGCACTGCAGAACTGTCTGCTCCAGCAAGCAGCAGATTTACTAACTTCCAGCTTCCAGGCTATAGGCAAAACCAGTCCACACTTGTTTGGTAAATGAGGCAGCTTTTGTGCTACAATAGCCAAGTAGTTGTAAGAAAGGCCTTTCCAGAAAATGTTTGCTGAACAGACCCCTGCACCAATAGTGCAGGATCAACCAAAGACTGCACAGCCCGCCTCTATAGAGTCAGCCTGGGAAAGTAGTCATTCACATCTTAGTGAGAATTGGTTTTGCAGCTTTTCCTTGAGAGAATCTCTCAGAGTCAAAACTGGGGGGCTTTAGTGAACTAGTTAAGTCAACCTTGTCTTGTCACTCAGGGGACTGAGGTTTGATGAGGACTTTCCCACTGTGACTCATCCATAACATCACAGGAGCTGCCTCCATGGCCTGGGGTGGGGGAGGCTCAGCTTTCCCAGTGCCCAGCTCCTCCCTGCACTCAACTGCAGATCCACCTGACAGGGGATCCTCCTGGGCCTCTGGATGGCCAGCTCCTCAGAGCCCTGCTGTCCTCCCTCACAGCTCTGGGACCCCTGACAGCATCAGTCCCAGCTCCCCACACCATCCCCCACCTCACTTCCGGTTCTGCAAATATAACCAGGCCCAGGGATGCTGACTTTGTCCTTCGGTGGCCACTTTGGGTGGTGGGTCACTTCTCAGCCCTGCCCTCAATCTCCTGTCTGGGGCAAGTCGTTCTCACCTCTGCCCCCCTGGTGGGGTAGCTGGGGAAGAAAGTCACCTGACAACAGTGGCCACGGAGAGTGGGCAGTGGCCCCACGGGCCCCCCTCATTTAGTTTGGGGGGAGGCCACAGACCCCAGGAACACCAGGAGAGAGGGGTTCCCAAAGGGAACAGATCTTCAGCCCTTGAGAATCTGGTTCACATCTGGAGTTGTTGGGAAGAAAGGAATACCCTGAATAAACTCCACAGTTGTTGGGGGGGGTGAGGGTAGGGTCCTCCCCATACCAAAGAGATCAAGACCTCAAGGACTACAGATCCCATCATGTCATCACCACTGAAAGGAGAATGCTGGGAAATGAGGTGGCCTTAAGCAGCCAGGCTTGGTGTCTGACTGACAGGAAGGAGAGCAGGGGGTCGCACAGAGGGAGCAGGAGGAAGGGGCCAGTGCAGCAACTGACACAGCCATGAAGTCAAGGTCCTTGGGGGGGGGGGGGGGCAAAGCCGATGTCCTGGATGCCTGCAGCAGGTCCCAGCAGGTGACAGACTGTTGGGGGCTGTGTCTGAAGCTCAGGCTTCAGATAAGGACAGGGAGATGAAGCTTATCAGGAAATTTCTGGCCCTCTCAGGTTTACCTAGGCTCACAGTTTACCTGAGCCCCCCAGAGAGAAGCTGCCTATATCAGGGGAGTCTCTGTACCTGCAGGGAACAGCTGTCCTCTGGCCACGTGGGTCTGTGCATGTTCCTCTCTCCCTGCCCACGACCTTTACCAGCACTGGCCTCCCCCAGCGGAGGCCGCTCCCCTAGGCCGCCCGCCTGCAACCATGCAGGACACTCAGCAAGCCTGTCCCGTCCGGGGCAGCTCCCCTGCCCACTTGTGCCTATGCAAGTGTCTTTTCCTCTCCTGTCTCTTTCTAATAAACTTCCTCTTTAAGTATAACTGAGTCTCAGTCTCGTGAAGAATCTCGCCGCCGTGTGCCGCTGAAAGGGGAGCTCTGGGGAGACCTTTCCCAGAGTGAACCCAAGGACCCCAACTCAAAAGACGACATCATCACCAGAAGCGTGGGCCTGGGTGGGGGGTCAGGGAGGCAGCCCCGGTTTTCAGCAGCTCTCAGCGTGCCATTGGGGTCCAGCTCAGCAAAAATGGTAGGACACGGTCACCAATTTCTCTCTCTTTCTTCCTGAGTTATTAATTTATTTCCCTTTTTGAAAACAAGCACAGGTGAGGACCCACAGCCAGGCCACCCCATTCCACATCAGGGTTGCCTTGGAGCAGATTCTGTCTCCCCAATGCAGTTAAAAAGTGTCTTCCCCCTATTCCCCCTTGTTTGACTGGTTTGTCTTCTTGCATTCCAAGGAAAACGGAGGTAAGCAGCAGTTGTTGGGAAAAGCAAGCTGGGGCCCTCCTTGGTAGCTGAACCGGTTAAAGCACAGCATGACCAAGCTGTCTGCAACCACCGGCACTGCACCACCAGTTCCACCCACACACAAGGTGCGGCAGATCTCTCCTGAGGCACAGGATGCTCCCCTCAGCAGTGTACTTGGTCATTCTGCCTGTTCTGCTCCCTGCTCTGTCTCTGGTGAATCCTCTCAGCCTCTGGCCTGTACCCCAGTTCTTATATGCATAAATAAATCAATCTCTAAAAAAAAAAGAAAGAAAGAAAGAAAAAAGCAAGCTAGGGCCCACGGTCTCCTTGTTGAGACCTTATTCCCTCTCTGTGCAGACCCCAGCCCATCCGCCTTTGATTTCCCTTTGTATAAATAACCCTGCTCCCTGCCAAATAGACACGTGGGTTTCCTGAAGGAAACTGAGGCCTGGTGTTCTGAATCATCCCTGAAACACAATGCAAATTTGCATTTAACTTTCCAAGGCAAAGTTGCCCAACCATCAAGCTGATACCGGTGAAGCTGTGAAGCCGTCTGTGACCCCCCATTCAGGATAACTCCTGATCTGTCATCCTGTGAGCACAGTGAGGCCCGAGAGAGGAAGGGTGGGGAAATTCAAAGGTCCCCTGGGCGCCTGGCGTGAGGCTCTCCTGAAAGCTTCTCCACATCTATGAGCCTCCGGGACAGGCTGGCAGCTGGGATTGCTGGATGTCCGCCCCCCCCAAGCCTCCGGGCCTCACCCCTTGGGGCTACTCATAAATGTCAGCCCAGGAGAAGGGGTGGGAAGACCTCCCACAGTGGGCGTGACTTGCTGGTGATGCCTCTTAACTCCAGAACAGAAAGGTTTGTTGTCATGAATCAGCCTCGTCACTTTCTCCTGTGCGACCTTTAATGAGCAGCACTTCATGTTTGAAGACGTGGACTGAATTAGTATCGGGAACGGTGTCACTGTCTACTGGCCTTGTCCTCTTGCCGATGGCATTAGAAGCCATCAACTAGGCTCAAGCCTGCCCCAAACAATGACCATCAGTCCTCAACCCTGCTCCACCAGGTGTCACGGAGCACTTCCCCAGAAACCGCATACAACAACATCGGCACTCAGTGCAAACGGGAGCTTAGATCCCTTTGAAATTCAGCAGTAGAAATGAAAAAGCAGGGCCCTCTCAGGTGGCACAATGGATTAAAGCATGGGAGTTCCATCCTTGGCCAGGGAGTGACCCACATGGCGCGGCAGACCTCTCCTGACCCGCCCGCTGCTCCCCTCAGCAGTGGACTTCACCCATCTTCTCCCCACTCTGTCTCTGGTGAAGCCTCTCACAGCCCCTGCACCTCTGACCTGTACCCCAGTTCTGTATGCAGAAATAAATACATCTTGAAAAAGAAAATGAAAAGCACACTAGATAACTAACCTGGTGTCATTTGGAAACTTCTTATTATAAATATTAAATGATCATCAGATTTACTGTCCTCTTATCTGCTACTCCACAGGTTAGAAATGGGGCTTGGGGTGAAAGGGAGGCCCCTACTTTTTACTTGCTGGAGGTTGATCAGAGACAACCCACCCCCCCTTACACATGCACAGCACTTCACCTTTCCAGCAAAAAGCACTCCACCCTCAAATACACAGCACAGGAGATACCTTTTATTATTCTGTACACTTCTTTTTCCATGAAGAGAACAACTTTTAAAACAAACCCACAGGCACCAGAGATGTGGCCTGACATGGGGCAGTCAGTGGAGAAATGGAGAATGGGAGCGAGCACCCCAGCAGCT
>NW_004567140.1:4725531-4732920 GCF_000260355.1 Condylura cristata | reverse complement strand
GCCCACCACTCCCTCTCTGTTCTCCAGTCCATGGTTTTCAAAGAAACAGAAGAACAAATGACATGAGCTCAGCGAGCTTCTTTACAAAGACCCGACCTCTTTGGTAAGAGGTCTTCTGTCTCGCATTTCCGTTGCAAAACGGATCATTCTGCAAGAAACTGGCCCCCACGTGGGTAGGACCCCCCTCGAGTGTTAAGGCAGCGTGAGGTGGGCACTTTCATTCAGCAGGTGGCGGCGCCCTCCCTTCGCCTCGACTGCATACATAGACTCACGCAGCAGATCTTAACGCGATGGCTTCAAGCAGATATTGTGCATCTTGTGGAAAGAATAATTCTTTTAAAATCTGGTAAAGTATCAAAAGTGTCACGTGCGGTACACAGAAGCCCCCTTCTCCTGGGCAACCGCTGCTATCAAAAAAAAGGCCACACACACAAAAAAGAAGTCAAACATGGTAAGATAACGCACAGACTCTTAAGTGTAGGTGGAGGGGGAGCCTAACCCTTCCTCGAGAACTTCCAGGGCTTCCAGGGCGCCCCCCACCTCCGTCCTCCCAGGGGCTCGGGCTCAGGAGCCACCTTCCGCCACAAGGGGGCAGCACCATCGCGTTGTTGGCGTGGGGTCACCTAGCACCGCAGCTCCATTCGCCCTGGGGACAGGAGCGCCACCTGCAGGCGGAGAGCGAAAACTGCAGGCGCTCTGAAGTGCACCCGGTTCTGATACACGCGGGTTTGTTTGCTGGCCTTTCAAATTTTCACACCCCACTCTTCCAAAGAGTGACTCTTTTCATCCAGAGAGAGCAGTTAAACATGGCTAGATGCAACGAAATGACATTCCCCTCCCCTCTCCCAACACATTGTTCTTTGGCTAGGACACCTTCCTTTGTCCCTTGAAGGGGGGTGGTGTTTCTTCTGGATGGCAGTCCTGGGCACGGTGAATCGTGAGGTGCAGGGAATTTCAAAGTGCTCTGGGCTGAGAAATGGGGGATTTGACCTGGGGAAGCGGGGCTTTGTAGCTGAATGAAATGCTGCGACATGGTTCTCTGACCCGGGAAATGGGAGACAGTTCAGGCGTCCTCACTAAGTGGGAAGGAGCTGACCAGCGTTAAAGTGCTTTGTAACAAAAAGAAGCCAACCAACCCAACAACAACAAAAAAGTGTCACCCCCTGTTGGGAACAGTCCTTCTGGGAGGGTTTGCAGTGACTTCAGGGGCCAGATTCTGCCCCTCTCGCCGCCAAGATCTCCATCTTCTCGTCTTATCCTACTGCTGGGAGGTCCCAGGGCCCTGCTTTCACTGGGTCCCCAGATACCTGCCACTTGGCTTGGCTTTTTACACAGAAAGCAGCAAAGTCCCCTGATTTACCCTCTTTTCTCGAAGCACTGACCGACTGCTTCTGAGGCTCAGAGCCCTCCAAGGGGAACCTCCCCCAGCCCCTAGCTGGCTCCCACCTAACCACAGACTCCAGTCAGGTGGCCGGGCTCACCGACAACCTAGTGGAAGGCTCAGCACGAGTTCCTGTTGGAGGAAGGGTCTCTCTCTCTCTCCTTTCTGGCCGCACGCTTTGCAACAGGACTCCCACCTGTTAGAATAGCAAGTCTAGTCCCCAGGGAGCCAGCAACAGAAATTAGAGAGGGATTGCTGCTCCCTCACCAAGCTGAAACCAGGTCTAGGGATGAGCTGCAGCTGACCGCTTGCACCGCCAGAGGGCGCCACTTGCCAGTCACGCCACCAACCTGTTCTCAGACTTCAGCCACCTGGGTGCTCTGACTGTTGCCACCCTACCCTCCAAGGTACCAAGTCTGGCCCATGAGAAGGGACCTGTCTGGGCCAACCCCATCAGGAGAGATCCCTGGTGCATGCTTGGTGGATTCTGAGGAAAGGGTTCTGCAGAATGGAAAATAAAATGATAGCGCAGCCTGCCCATGGGAATCCTGTGGGTCCTGCGAGGTGAGCAAAGGAGCTCACGGTGAAGACATACACCTGGACATTCTGGCTCCTGCCTAAGCGCCCCAGAAGGTCTGGGGGCCCCGGCCCCGTGCGCCTGGCAGGCAAGACCAGGCCACCTGTTCTGCAGGACCTGCTCAGGGAAGCTCATCTGCATTCTCCTTTAGGACAGGGCTCTGGACCCCCTGACCACCAGAAGCTGGAAGAACGTTCCAGAATACACACAAAGCAACTCAGGTGAGGCGGAGTCAGTGTTAACTACGTTTTCGTCACGTGATCCTCCAGCGTATCGATCCGGGGGCTTCACTTCAGGGACAAGGAAAGCAAAGTTCTCGAACTGTTCAGTGCCCAGCGCACAGCCGGGAGGCCCCCAAACAGCCTTGGCTGGGCTTCTCGCTTGTGTTTTGGTTCTACGGTCTCTGACCAGACAGACGCAGTATCCTCTCTCAGGTTGAGTGGACCGAGGATTTCTTCTGTGGCCCCACGTACAAGCGAAAGTGCTGGGGTTCCTGCTCCAGCTGTGGGTGGGCTCCCATACTGGGTGAGGCTCCCCCAAACAAAGAGGTTCATCAAGTCACGCTCCTGTTCCCTCTTCTCCTCCTGACTCCCTGGGGCCTAACCTATGCAGGCTCATGGCCCCGGCCGGATGAACAGAAGGTCATTAGAAACCAGACCACGAAATTGTAACGGGGGAAAGGGGAGGAGGGCTGGGGAGGGCGTCTTCCAGGAGAGGAATCCCAAGACAGTGCCAGGGCAGGAGCGGAGCAGAAGCCCGGGACCTGCACGCTGGTGGCGGGTTCCTCCTCAGGGCAGGGGTCAGATGGCCAGCCAGTGCTGCAGCTGCAGAGAAGAGACAGAATGGCCTTCAGCAACCAGGGTGGGGGCGGGGCGGGCCCAGGAGCCCGGGCCGAGGGCTGGACAGGGAGCAAAAAGTGAAGGGGAGGCACAGGGCAGGTCCTGCCTCCTCCGAGGCCCCAGGAACCAGGCGGGTGCTTCCTTAGTCGTGAAGGAAGCCCAGGAGGGGCAGGCAGCTTCCCCAAGGTCACAAAGCCAGTCTGAAGCAGAACACACGTGGGGACCCTCTCCGCCCCAGTCTGGGTGTTCTGAGTGGGGAGAAGGTAGGTCTAGGCCAGGGTGTCACTGATGCGCCTGCAGTGTTTCCTTCAGATCAGGAATCTGTGCTTCTCTGTGGCTCAAGGGCTGAGACTCAGCACTGTGAAGCTTTCACTAGACTCTGCAGCCCGAGTTCGATTCCCGGCCAGGGAGTGACCCACAGGGCGCAGCAGACCTCTCTTGACCAGCCCGCTGCTCCCCCCAGCAGTGGATTTCAGTAGAGCTGCCTGTTCTGCTCCCCACCCTGTCTCTGGTGAATCCCTTGTACTTCTGGCCTGTACCCCAGTTCTTGTATGCATAAATAAATCTTTAAAAAGGGGGGGCCCTTCCTGGTGGTGCGATGAGTTAAAGCGCAGCACTACAAAGCTGTCCACAGCCACGGCAGCACGAGTTCGATCCCCGGCCAGGGAGTGACCCACAGGGCACAGCAGACCTCTCCTGTCTCCCCACTGCTCCCCCCTGATCTACCTATTCTGCTCCCCTCTCTGTCTGGTGAAGCTTCTCACCTACCACACCTATGGCCTGTACCCAAGTTCTCACATAAATAAATAGATCTTAACAAAAAAATCAGGAAGCTTCGGCTTTGCTAGGTGACATCCCAGAGAGGTGGAATTGGGGCATTTGGTTGAAGCT
The DNA here is from genome assembly GCF_000260355.1 of Condylura cristata. NCBI lineage: Eukaryota > Metazoa > Chordata > Mammalia > Eulipotyphla > Talpidae > Condylura > Condylura cristata. The sequence goes on along the minus strand of NW_004567140.1, from coordinate 4,729,232 downwards.
GGTAAGGGAGAGGACAGGCCCCAGCCTCCAACCCTCACACCACAGCTGGCCCGGTGGCCTGGTGTGTGGCCCACACGCAGCAAGCTGAGGCAGGCCTGGCTTCGCCTCTCAGCCCCACGGGGAGGCACTCACCTGGAACTGCCGGACGTCCCTCTGGGCCACCAGGTGGTGCTCGTTCTCTGGCGTGATGCCATAGGCCAGTCTCTGTGAGGGGCGGGAGAAGGGGCAGCAGCCTCAGCTAGGCCCAGGGACACTCAGCAGACACCCCTGGATAAGGGGGTGTTGAGCACTGGGCCTGTCCGGACACCCCGCCCGAGTCTGTGGAGCTGGCTGGCTCACATGGGATTAGCTGCCTGGTCAGTGAGATTTCATTGCCTCAGCTACGGTGGTCAGAGCCTGGGCTGGGCGCCGGACCCGGAGCTGAAGGCCCCACGCTGTCTGTCTGGGGGACCTTGCACAGAAGCAAACACACAGAAGTAGGGGAGTAGGGCGGAGGGAAGGCCAGGAGGGGCAGGACATACACCCGGTGGGGGTGGGGGGGTGTGCAAAGGCCTCCCTGGGGTGAGGCCCAGGCAGGGACCAGACAAGGTGCTGGGGGTCAGCGACTGATCCCTGATGGTGGAAACCCTTCTGTTCCCAACCTGTGAAGAATAAAAACCTGGAAGCAAGGCCTGGCTCCTCACAGCACCCCACCCCCCGTAAGCCGGGCACTCTCAGGCTTTGGGGTCTCATGGCCTGGATACACCTCAGGGAGATTTGGGGGGTGGGCACAGCCTTGCCTGGGAGCCTGGGCCGCTTGTGCCCACTTGGCCCATTGACACCCCTGTGTCTCATGCCACAGGGCTCCCCAGGGAGGGTCCGTGGAGGTCGGGGGAGGGAGATGCTGACGGGGTGAAACCTGCATCTTGCACCATGAGGGGAAGGCTGCTGCTCTTGACCGTTTTACCCACTTGCGGCACAAAGGCCAGGTCCCCCCAACTGGCCCATGGAGACCGTCCACACGGGTTTGCGAAAGTGAGAGAAGAAAAGGTAAAAGCAGAAACCTCCGCAGGGGTCTGTGTGACACCCCCGCCCCGCCCCCCCCCCCCGGGGGGCTTGAAGGTGGAGGCGCCTTCTCACACACCCGCCAGCAGGCAGGGCTGGCACAGGACACAGCACAGGTGACACCTGTGAGGGCCAGCACCCCTCCTCCTTGCAGGGGATCGGTGGGTAACCCCCAGATGCGGTGGAAAGGGAGTCGGGGGTAATGGCTGGGCCTGGGCAGTGCCGGCTACCCCCGCAGTGGCTGGCTGCGTGCTGCCCCCCTCCCCTGTCCCCTGCTCACCTCCCAGAGGGAGCCCCTCATGCTGAGGAACTTGTAGAGGATGTAGGTGGGCACCAGCGTCATGGAGGAGAGCGCCACTCCCCACCCGACCCAGTTGGCCCAGGGCGGGAAGACGTAGTCGTCATAGGTGAGAGGCCTGAAGTTGATGATGCTCACGATCACCACAAACTGGGGGGCGAGGGGGGGCAGTGAGGAACAGGGAGGGCGAGGCCAGGAGAGGCAAGTCAGGGAGGGAGGAGGACCGGAAGGAGGGCAGGAGTGAGGAGCAGGAGGGGAGCAGAGAGCGGAGGGAGAAAATGAGGAAGGAGGGAAAGACACAAAGAAGGGGGGTCACAGAAGGATGGCAAAGGAGACAGATGAGGGGTGCAAGAAGAGCTGAGGGAGCAGAGGTGACCCCCCCACTGGGGCCCAGCGGTTACACACAGCCCTGCCCCGACCCAGGACCCCAGCTGGAGGGTGGTCCCCACCCAGAGAAACCCACCCCAAACCTCAGCCCCCCGGCCGCCCCCCCAAACCCCCCAGGAAGCCCCCACCGTGGCTACACACCAGAAGGAAGGCCGGGCTGACAAACTTCCAGCACAGCCTCCAGTACAGACCCGGCTTGAACCCCATCATCTGCTGGATGTCGCTGCTGAACCTGTCCACACCTGCACACACGGGCAGCCCTCACAGTGCCCGCCCGCTCCCCAGAGCCCGGGCGGCTCCGGCTACCCCCCTGCAGGGGCCGGTCCCAGGGCATCCACGAGGCAAGACACTCCCAGCACGGGGAGAGGACACACTCGGGGAGAGCGTCGCCTGCCTGTCACAGGTGACCCCAATGCACTTCCAGAGGAAGTCAGGCCCGGGAGGGCGGAAGGACAGGCTGGGGTTTGCCTCTGGGGGGCGGGGGCGAGATTAACACTGCGGACAGGAGGGACTGGCGGAAACGGTTCCCGTTATGGGGGTCGCTCGCAGGAGCGGGACGGACTTCTGCGAAAATAGCTATTTGTTCATCTGAAGCACAAGCGTCTGCTCCAGATGGCTCCTGTGGGCAGACTCTGGGCGCCTGTGGCACCTCTGCTGCCTTGCGTTAGAGGGAATTCACCCAAAGATGAACTGGGGTGCAGGCCCTGGAGCACGGGGGTCCCACACTTACCATAAAACCAGGAGACCCCGATGGCCTCCATGAGCACGGCAAACAGAATGGAGGTGCCCGCGGCGAAGGTGTCCAGCAGAGTCAGCACGTATATCCCGCCCTGGGGGGACACAGCCCCGAGGCTGTGACACCCACCAGCACCAGCACACACCTGTGTCCAGTCCCACTGGCTCCCTCTCAAAGGCTCTGGGGAGTCACCGGGGCTCGGGGGGTATTTCAGCCAGTGTAAAGGGAGACGGTTTCCGAGGGACTTTGCTGCTCCCTACATCAATCAGCAGTTAAAAAGTTTGCCCCAAGATCCTCATGCTCAGAGGTGGGAGAAGACAATGGCCTATCACCCCAAGGGGTTAGCTGCAGGATTGAGGGTGCGGGGTCCCGCTCCTCTGAGCTCTCTCAAGGTTGGAAATGTCTAACTCGATTGAAATGCAGACCAGGGAGCCCCTGGTCTGTTCCTCCTCACCTTAGTTATACAAAACAGGGCCAGAAGGAAGGTCCCAAAGGTGACCCCGAAGGTGAGGAGCTTCCGATGTCGCTTCAGGATCTGGAAGTCATCGGCCAGGCCGGTGATGACCGCCTCCATGCCGCCCATCTGGAGGGGACCGGGGCAGGACGGGCACAGGGCTGAGCCCCACACGGTCTCACCCTCAGCCCAGCACACCTGCACACCTGGCCTCTCCAGAAATCGACACAGCCCCCCTCTGCTCCCCACTTTTCTGCCATTTCTCAGCTGAGCACAACTCAGGAACAACACGGGAGAGGGAAGCTGAACTCCGCCTGCACCCTCAGGCTGCGTGGCTGCTGGTAAGCTGGGCTGACGCCACGCCGAAGCCCTGGAGGACCTTCTAGAAACAGTTACACAGAAGCGCTTCCACGGGGGGACTCCAGGCAGCAGCTTCACCAAGGATCCTGGCTGCCTTTATAATCCTTTAGCAAAGGGGCCAGGTCAGATTCCTCACGGGCCTCGTCCCCATGGGCATGGCCGGAGAATTCCCCCCGAGGCCACTGAGGAACAAGCCCGTGGTCACTTCAGTGATGCCGTGCAAGCATGCGCTCCACCATGAGCCTTCACGCGGCAGGCACTGTCCCCTGAGCCCAGAGCAGCCTCAGACCCTTCCCAACACATGTGGAAGGACCAGGGGGCAGCGAGGCGAAGCCTCTTGGGCAGTCTGAGGCTGAGGTTTTTCGGGAACTCCAGACACAAGGTGGTAACGGTGGACATAGGCCTGAAAGGAGGTCGTGGGG
>NW_004567140.1:4718794-4724626 GCF_000260355.1 Condylura cristata | reverse complement strand
TGGCACCCGGAGCAGGACCACCCACCGAGCTGTCTATGCCCAGTGCCAGGAGCATGATGAAGAACACCACAGCCCAGAACGTGGACCCCGATAGGGTAGAAATGGCTTCAGGGTAGAGGATGAAGACGAGTCCAGCTCCTGCAAAAAAAAACGTGGACTGCTCATCCAGGGCTGAGACTGTGCTGGGCTCCAGCTGACAGAGGCAGGTTTCTGGGCCCCACCACCCCATGCCGGTCAGTCATGGGTGGACAGAGCAAACAGGGGTCTGAAGATGACATGGGGCCAGGTCAAGCTTGCATTTCACTAAGCAGGAGAGAGGGGACCTCAGGTGGCCAGGCCAGAGGGCAGGGCCACAGCGCCAGCTGCAAACCCCCCTCTGGCCTGAGTCCCTTAGCATAGCGCCCCCTAGGTCTCAGCTGCTTTGTGGCCACAGGTACGGGAGGCAGCAGCGTCGAGAGGTGGACACTGGCCACTGGCTGGTCACACAGCCTGGGCCTCAGACTTCTCACCTTTAAAGTGGGTCTTTGAACACTTGCCTCAGGGCAGGCAGCACTGAATGAAGGGATGGTGAGCTTGGCATGGGGCTGGCACAGGTGATGGCCCTCCAGGATGGCCCTGCCTAGCCTGACTCAGGGAGGGTCTCACAGCCCCCCGCCCACTGACCACCTCGGGGAAAGGCCAGGAAACCTCAGAGCCCGGCACTCCCAGTCCCGCAGCCACAGAGGTGGGTACAGCTGAGAATGAGGTGGGTTTGCAGCCCCCCTCCTCACAGGCTGGTCGCCCACCCACCTTCAGTGGCCACGTCCTCGATGTTGACCTTGTGCTCGTGGGCCATGTAACCGAGGATGGAGAAGATGGCGAACCCAGAGACGAAGCTGGTGACGCAGTTGATGGTGCTGGTGAGCAGGGCGTCCCTGGGGGAAGCGGTGTTAGTGCAAATCCTCAGGCCCTGCCCAGCCCACTCGCACGTTGGGCACCGTCTCTGCATTCGCAGCTTGAGACCCGTCTCCCTGCACCCACTGGTCCCAGGCCACCTCTCGGGTCCGTCCCTGCACGTGTAGAACTAGGCCATGTGGCTGCCCTGCGCCCACCACTTCTCACCCTGGCACCCGGGAGCGGTGTTAACCTGGCCCGGTCTCCCTTCCAGGCCCCAACGCCTGGAGCCCAGTCAACTTGCTGTTCCAGAAGGTGCCGCCTTGCCTCCCTCATGCTGCTCCTGAGTCATGTTCTCCAGCCCGGTCACCTACTTCCCAGCCCCCCAAGAGCCTGTCCTGCTGGTGTATAGTCATGGGTCCTGGCCTCTGAGCAGAGAGCTTAAGTCACTGATCGAGACCGTAGGACGAGGCCCAAGCTGCACTCTGAGCTCACAAGAGCAGCGGTCAGTGCTCCCTGGTTGGAGCAGAGGGTGTCCCTGCAGACTTTCCAGTCTGTCCTGCAGGTTGTGACCTGGCCAGGGCTAGACTTGATGTGCCTGCCCAGGCAGCGGATGCATAGACAGAGCGGATGGGCAGAAAGGCAGTGGATGGACAGATGGACAGATAGGCAGTGGGTGGACAGACAGGCAGTGGATGGACAGATGGGTAGCAGGTAGACAGACAGGAAGCGGGTGGACAGGTAGGCAGTAGGTAGACAGAAGGGCAGTGGACGGACAGATAGGCAGTGGGTGGACAGACGGGCAGTGGACAGACAGATGGGCAGCAGGTAGACAGACAGGCAGCGGGTGGACAGGTAGGCAGCGGGTGGACAGGTAGGCAGTGGGTAGACAGAAGGGCAGTGGACGGACAGATAGGCAGTGGGTGGACAGACGGGCAGTGGACAGACAGATGGGCAGCAGGTAGACAGACAGGCAGCGGGTGGACAGGTAGGCAGCAGGTGGACAGGTAGGCAGTGGGTAGACAGAAGGGCAGTGGATGGACAGGTGGGGCAGCAGGTGGACAGACGGGCAGCGCAGTCATCCTGAAAGCCTCCCAGGCCACCTCTGCCCCACTACCCACCTCTGACACCCAGCCCTCCCCTGGCATCTGGAATCCCGAATGAATCCCTGAGGCCATGCTGGGTTCACAGAACAGCTGGTCCCTCCTGCCTCACTTCACAGAGGGAGAAACCCAAGGTGCGAATTTGACACAGCCCTCGCCACTGCGCTCCGGCCCTGCCCGGTGGGCCTCAAGGCTCACGGCTTCCCAGAAGCCTCTTACCTGTAGCAGTTGTTGTCAAACTTGTTGTAGCTGGCAAAGGCAATCAAGACACCAAACCCAGCTCCCAGTGAGAAGAAGATCTGGGTGGCAGCATCGATCCACACCTGGAACGGGCAGGGGCCGTCACCCTTCCTCCCAATGCTCGCTGCAGGAAGAGGCTCTGGGGCCTGGGGGGCTGGCCGGAGACAGTAGCCCCTAACTCCCGCTCCCCTGCAGCTGGTATGAAATGTAGAAGGGGTCTCGGGAGTGTGCCCCAGCGGGGATGGCCGTGAGGGGTCACTGACGCCATCTGATTTCCAAAGAAAGTTCGTGACCTAGAAGTTCCAGACTAGACTGGGGATAGAGTGAGGGCTCAGGTGAGGGCTCAGGGCTGGGGCTCCCTTGGGAGTCAGGGAGCAGCGTCTCTAGAAGTTCCCAGGAGCTTCTGTCCAGACCTGATGGACGGCAGTAGGGTAGGCTGGTCCCATCTCCTGGGGGGGTGAAGCCCTGGGCAGAAGCCCGGAGCTCTGAGTCCTTGGCCACAGCCTGCCTCCTGGCTCGCCCTGGGCAGTTTCAGGCATCTCCTCATCTGAATGGCCGGGCAGCCAGGCTAACAGCTGCCCTGCACCGCCCCACTAACGTTATTGTAAGCATCCCCTGCTTCACAGTGAGAATACTGCAGTGGGCAGACCCCAGGGAAAGGGGAGGCTCCAGGCTCCCTGCCCCACCCCAGGGAGGGTGGAGCTGAGCAGGGAGGAGGAGAAGCTGGAGAGGAGTCTCAGGGGGAAGGAAGCAGGGTGGAGCCAGAGGGGACCTGAGGGAGCCACAGGGAGCAGAGACACGTGGAGAAGCAGCTCTGGCTTCTTGGCCCTGGACTGGGTGACACAGACGTGGGTGAGACCCGTGGGGAGGTGACTGTAGTATTATCTTGATTTTGATGTTGCTCTTTTCCTCCCAGACTTGTCTGGCCATTGCTGACCCTTTTCTATGGCCCCTGCCAGAAGGTGCTTTAGGCTTGTGGCTTTCAGGCCTTGCTTGGGCCAGTCCCTGTTGCGTGGACTTTTACCCATGAGGGGACGAGGAACTTCGGGTGTTATATTTAGGAACTATATTCTTTGTCTTATCTGTATGGCACACTCATTGTACTAAAGTTCCTTCCCACCAAAGGTCTTACATGTTTTGTCTTGATGTGGCGGATGGCAGAACCTACTTAAAGCGGGCAGCTTTGGGGGTGCTGGGGTGCCTCTCTCCCTCCCCTGTAACAATATGGTGAAGGAGAAGCAGCATGGATGCAAAGACCTGGAGTGTTTAAGCAGCTACAGAGCAAATGGGAGTCTGACTTTTTACTCTTTCCAAGGGTCATTCCTGGTACTGAGTTACCAGGGAAATCGGGGCTTCTCCGAGATGTATGGGGATGTCGGAGCTGACAAGGTGCAGATCCAGCTGTGACCCTCCCCACATTCTGGTGCCTGGCCCGCAGGGTTAGAGTGGGTTCAGAGTGTAGGGAAATGTTGGGGTGTGGCCCCTGGGGAGGAGGTGAGAAATATCTCGGCTTTGTTCTGCAGATGGCTCGCGGTGTGGACCCCTCCAGGATCTGTGCCCCCAGAATTGCTGCACTACTTTCTACTCCACTCCCGATTCATCCCAGCTGCACTGTCGTGTCTCCGGGCAGGACTGAGCTGCAGGGGGCAGGGGTGGAGGGGGGCGGGGTGCCAGCCGGGTCCCGGCCTCCCCCATAGCTGATGCTGCTCCTTCTACAGACACTGGGGGGTGGTGGTGAAGGCCAGGTGGGGAGCAAGCGAGGAAATGGTGTCAGTGGCTAAGATGACCTCGGGGATCATGGCACATGGCGGGGTGAAGACCCAGAACAGGGTGTGGCTCTCTGCAGAGGCCACAGCGCTCCAGACCAACAGCCCTGGATGGACAGGGAGATGGTCAAGGGCAGGTCAGATCGTCCCAGGCCCAGTGGAGACACCGCAACCAGAGAGGGACATGGCCGCGCCAGGATGTGCCAGCGGGTGGATTTCCCGTCACTGCCCACCCCGACCCCTACCCGTGCCCGGGGCCGCCAGCACTGACCGTGGCCTCCTTGAGGCGGTGGAAGTCGATGTGCAAGTAGGCGTTGATGCCGTCAGCGGCCCCGGGCAGCGTGATGCCATGGACCAGGAGCACAAACAGCACGAGGTAGGGCAGCGTGGCCGTGATCCACACCACCTGCCGTGGACACGGGGCGTGAGCGCCCGGCCCTGCTGCAGGCCTGGTGAGGGCCCTGGGGCAGGCCTCTCCAGGGAGCCGGTTGCGTCCTCTTCACACAGTGCCCAGGCCACAAGCCCATGTCCAGGTCAGGCCCAGAGCAGACTGAGGCCTGAGTGCGTAGACACAGGCCACACCCAGAGCAACTTGGAATGGAAGGGGATCACTGTCCTGGGGACAGAGCCGCCACGGACAGTGAGGGCGTGAGGACAGAGATGAGGTGTCCGCACCTGTGTTTCTTCTATGAGTGGCTTCTCTGAGCACCTCAAGTTGCCCTACCTCTATGGTCCCCTCTCCCCCCCCTCATATAGGCACCCCTCGGCTCACTGCCCAAGCAGGGTGTGACCTGGCAGGAAGCAGACTCTCTGGCCATTCTTCATCTTAGTGGGGACAGATTTGGGACACAGACGGTCTTGCCCAGAAACTCACATGGGAAGAGATTAGCTGCAGACAAAAACCAGACACCCCCTCTTATCCATATGGGGGTGAACAGAAGAATGGTGGAGAGGCAGATGTTGGGCGGGGTGCCCACTGTTCTTCTCGTGCTTGGCCACCCCTCAGAACACTCTGGGAAGTTGTAGATTAAAATGCCTGAGTTCAGATCCCATTCTTGGAGTTTCTGATTTAACTGGTCCAGGGTGGGGTATAAATTTCAGCTTGCTTTAAAGCTCCCCAGGGGCTTGGGGTGTATAAATTATGCAGACAAGTCATACAAAAATGAAGGATGCTATCATGAATATATTTAAAAAATTAAAACCAAAAAATTATGCAGATAAGGTTAAAAAGTTCTGCTCCAGGCAGAGGCTGTCCCGATCAACCTGGCAGAAAAAGAAGGCTGTCTTAGCAGAAAACCCACACATGGCTGGGGTACCAGGCCCAGAGAAAACAGCAGAGGACACTGAAGGACTAGAGGGGCCCCTTTCTCCCAAAGGCCCAGAACAATGCAGCCTTGGGGGATCTGGGCCACCCCCCGAGGAGAAAATGGAAGTGTTGAAACTGAGTGTGAAGCTCTTTGCTAGCCTAGAAAGACATGAGTTCAAGACAAAAACTGACATGCAGAAAACATTTGTATTTTTCTGTATTTATGTTGGAGGATGGGGATTTAGTCTTCTTGTCTGTCCAAGAGCACCTAAAAATCAAGATCCCCATAGTTTTCAAGCTTATATTCCTAGAACATAGCACATATAGGTGCTTTAAAAATGTTGGATGACTGGATGAATGATCGGGCAGTTGTGTAGAAGAGTGACTGGATTGTTGGGTGGATGGATGGATAGATGGATGGATGGATGGGTAGATGGATGGATGGATGGGTAGATGGATGGATAATTGGATGGTTAGGGATATAGTTGGGTAGATGGTTAAATGGATGGGTGGATGGGTGGGTGGGTGGATGGATGGATGGATG
>NW_004567140.1:4716088-4718489 GCF_000260355.1 Condylura cristata | reverse complement strand
ATGGTTAAATGGATGGATGGATGGGTGGGTGGATGGATGGATGGATGGATGTTTAATTGGATGGTTAGGGATATAGTTGGGTAGATGGTTAAATGAATGGAGGGATGGATGGGTAGGTGGATGGATGGATGGACAAGTGTTACACAGTGACATCAGAGGGTTAGTGGATGACTAAGTTGAAGAACAGGCAAATGAATGAATAGGCAAATGAGCTGAGGAGCAATGAAATGCATCAGTGCTTGTCCCTGTCTTCTGAGGGAATCAGAAGAGACATGAGGCTCCTCTGTCTCATGTTATCCCTTGTTCTCCCATCACCCCTTGTTCTATGGCAAGTCTTTGCAAATGTGGCCTTTAGGTTTCTGTTTTCATTCAAGAGTGCAAGAACAGGGAAGATAAAATGCCAAGAACTAATGAAGAGGAAAACATACCTTAGAAAGTAAAGCCACTGCATCTGGATTCATCTGGGTATCACATTCATCCTGGGTTTATTTTCCCCAACTGAGGAATAGCTTTAACTCCTTGGTGATTGGCACAAGGAGGAGCCCTCACAAGGCCTTGCTGGGTCCTGACTGCCGCACTCCCCTCCAACTCATGTCAGCAGCTGTAGGCCTGTGGCCCAGCCCAGCCCAGCAGGCTGGGTGAGACCATACTCCACCCTTCAGAAAACAACATCCTGAGGCCTGACTCCAAGGCCGCTCCCATGGGGGTGTAGACGGCCTGTCTCCCTCGCACTGGCCAGCCCTGAGTCTCCAACATAGATTCAGTTTCCCTAAGGACACGACTGAGCTGACCTTGACTCCAGTGAAGCACCAGGAAAGAGGAGCCTGTTTGTAGTTCAAAGCTAAACCATCTGAATCTTGCAGAAGTTTCTCGGAACTGATGGTGGAAGTGAGTGCAGCTGCCTAAGCTCTTGTGGGGAAAGGGAGGCTCCTGGGTCTTTGGCCAACAGCTTGCTCATGCTTACGAGTGCCCTGTGTGAGAAGTGACACTTGGGCTCCATCACCTCCATCCCAGCCTCCTCTGCTCTCAGGATTGCAACTTGCAATGTGTCTCTGGCCGCCAGAAGCCAGATGGTCCATCTGCCAGGATGCGTGTCCCCACAGAAGGTCACCGCTTTTGCTTTGGATCACCTCGAACCCAAGTTTTTTTTCCCATCTTGTGTGCTGTGGATGCATGTTAGGATTGTGTGGTGAGGGGGCGCCAGACTCAAACCCATGACTGTTAACTCCAAGGAAGAGGTTTCCTGACAAGCAGAGCTCCCTAAGAAGGAAAAGAGCTGCCCAGAGAGGTGCTGTGTTGTAGGAGGTTGTAGGTTGCCAGGTGGTCTAGACCGGGGGCAGGCCCCAGGCCAGCAGCATCAGCCTGACAGGAAGCTTGTTAGAAAATCTGAAGCTGGACCCAGGGAATTCCAATATGCATTCCAGGGTGAACCCCTGCCTGGGTCTCCCTTAGGAAATGTCAGCGACTTCACCACAAAACTCATTAATTTAACTCAGGTTGTGATCCCCTGAACTACATTTTATGGACATTTCAGTAAAGTCCATAAAAGTCTGGGTGAGGGGCCAGTGCTGATCTTAGTTAAGAAAACTGTGAGGGCCTCCCTGGTGGTGCAGGGGTTAAAGACAGCGCTATCAGTCTTTCCACAGCCCTGCAGCATGAGTTCCATCCCCAGCCAGGGAGCTGACCCACAGGGCGCAGAGACCTCTCCTTTCTCATCCGCAGCTCCCCTCAGCAGTGTACCTCAGTCGATCTGCCTGTTCTGCTTCCCACTCTGTCTCTGGTGAACCCTTTCACCCTCCTGTACCTCTGGCCTACACCCCAGTTCTTACATGCATCAATAAATAAACCTTAAAAAACAAAACAAAACCCAAATGAGCTGTTAATCTTTCAGCACAATCTTTGTTTATATACAAATGTGCTGTCTGCTGCACTGGGGCCCCAACCACGCACTAAAGCCAGCCAGGGCCAGCTTGTGTCAACCGAGAAGATGTGTTGGAATGAGGACTTGAACTCAAAAGTAGCCACGGTACACTTGTATTGGTACCCTTCTAGAACTTGTGGGGTATCATTACTAAGGTTGAAAACTAAGCTCTTATTCCTTACCCAGGAGGGGGGTTTGGAGGGTTTGAATAGATAATGGGAGTCAATAAGTTTGCATTGGGAACCAGGCCCTACGACCCAGTCACCTCGACCTTCAAGGCAGAAACGCTGGAATCCATACTGCGGCAAAGATCCACACGCAAGACCACACCTTCCAGCAGATGACTGGCCGAAACGGGCACCCTCACTAAGAAAACCCATGAAAAAGGTTACAAAAGAGTCTCGGGCACTCCTGATGGCTCAACGGGTCGAAGCACCTCACTGTGAAGCTGGCCACAGCCACTTTAGTTCGATCCCCGCC
>NW_004567140.1:4712473-4714203 GCF_000260355.1 Condylura cristata | reverse complement strand
CCACTCTGTCTCTGGAGAAGCCTCTCACACCTCACATCTCTGGCCTGTACCCCAGTTCTTATATACACAAATAATAAATCTTTAAAAGAAAAACCCACAGCTGATATTTCTATTCAAGTACTGCCAGAATGAAATTAGGGTTTGTTTTCTTAAAAGCAAGCTTTATCATAGAGCCTAGTGTTTGTAGCCATTAGTGTTTATCTAAGGGGGGGCCTCCGGAAACTTGCGACACTGACACCCCACACCTGTCTCTAACGCACAGAAGATGAAAAGCAAGCACAGATGAAATCTTATGATTCCCACATCACTAGAACAACATTAAGCCTGGCACATAGAAGGTGTCGGTAAATGTCTTAAGGAGTGGGCTGGGGTTCAGGGGAACACTGAAGGGGCGGCCCACACATGTACACCCTGGTCTTTCTTCCTACGTTCTCCCTTTCTTCATTACCCTGCAATAAATCCCTACTGTGAATCTGCTATACACGGGATGGCAGAAGCCCAGGCCTGGCTTTGCTCGGCCCCAGAATTCCTCCCAGCCCTGATCTGCACTTCTTGGGGGTTCTCCCTTGGGGCAGACACTGTGTCTCCAACATGATGACAGCATGGTCCGCTTCAGCCCCTCCTGACGGGCCCAACGGTTGCGGGCCCCTCCACTAACTCCTTCCGGGGGCATAGCCAGAGCGCCAGGGCACTAGAGTCAATCCTGATGCACCCACTTTCCAGAATCAGTTGCCCAGGGGAGCGTCTCACTGATGATGGTCCCCGGAGAACCATACCTGCGTAGCCCTGTCCACACTGACTCTGGGCTTTCGGCTCAGGCCCACCTCGGCCACTGAGCCACAGAAGCAGGACTCAGCAGAGCGACTGGCTCTCCGGGGCTTGTCTGCTTGGCACGGGCCCTTGAACTCAGCCGCCGGCTGAGATGCCCAAGCCACCTGGACACAACCCACTCAAGGGCTCTGGTGACAGCTGCGGGGGGCAGCAGCACCCACTGCCACCGGTGAGTCACCCATGTGTCAAGCCCCAGCAACGTAGAGCAGCAGCGCCACCCTAGGGGACACCCCCAAATCACGAGCCATCGTAAATGGCTGTGACTTCAAGTCCCTACATCTTGGGGTGTTTTGTTCACAGCAACGGCTAGCTAGCCAAGACCCCAGAAAGAACACTCCTCAGGACTCCTGAACACACTCCAGCTCCAGACACAGCTGTCCTCAGCCTGAGACACAGCATGGCCGAGGCCCAGGAGCACCCTGGGGGTGTGGGCGGGTGTCACCCAGGTCAGAAGGCCAGCTCTAGCTAGCCTCCCTAGACCCATCCTGAGCTCCCCTGTCTAGGACACTTGGGGGGCACTCAGGCCAGGAGTCATCTAATCACCTTCTAGAGACTTCTCTTTTAGTCCAGAACTCAGAAAGCACAGTGACTGGTTGGATAGCAAAGCCAAAGAGTATCTAGACCAGAGCAAGCTACAGCACTTACATGCCACTATAACCCGGAACTCAAGGTTTCTCAAAGACACCCTGCAGGGCGCCCCTGGCCATGGCGTCCTGGGGTGCAAACAGGCTTTGCTCTTCCAGTTCTACTGGCTTATCACCAACCACCTGATGGTAACTGAAAATAGGTTGAGGCCTATTTAATGTTCAGGCCCCCACTCCCAGTTGCAAGAGAAGCAGAGATGTTACCTTGCCTGACGTCTTCACTCCTTTCCAGAGGCTGAAGAACAGGATGACCAC
>NW_004567140.1:4686906-4710863 GCF_000260355.1 Condylura cristata | reverse complement strand
ACTGCCCCTGCACCTCTGGCCTGTACCCCAGTTCCCAGTTCTGTATGCATAAATAAGAAAAGAAAAAAAAAAAGAATCCAGGGTCTAGAGATGGAGACAAGAAGAAACATTTCTCCTATTTGAGATGCTAAGCTATAGGCCTGTGTGCTCTGTACCTACTAGGTATTAACCCAGTAGCAATGTGTGCCTTGTCTCATCAAGACATATTCTAGAATATTCATAGCTACCTTAGTTATAATAACCCCAAATGACATGCTACTATCACCAATAGTAGGCAGGATAAATTACAGTATTCTCATAGGCAGAATATCAGACAGCGCAACAGATGAGTTTCTCACACATGATTCTGCGAGAAAGAAATCAAAGCCAGCAGAGGAATCCAAGCCAGCAGTGTTCGTTGGCTCTGTGTCCATAGTGGGGACCGAGGGACACCAGGTTTCTTGGCCCCGGTACTGATTACTCGGCTGTGTTTAGTTTGTCACATCCACTGAGCTGCCACTTTCTGCCATTCAATAGTTTTTTCCAAGGAGACAACCTGGGGACCCTCGCTGGTGGTGCAGCAGGTTAAAGCACAGCACGATGAATCTAGCGGCAGCTGCTTCAGCACGAGTTCAATCCCCAGCCCCGGAGGAGACCCACAGTGCGCAGCAGACCTCTCCTGTCTCCCCGCTGCTCCCTTCAGCAGTGTACTCCATCAATCTGCCTTCTCCGCTCCCCACTCTGGTGAAGCCTCTCACTACCCCTGCACCTCTGGCCTGCACCCTAGTTCTATAAGCACAAATAAATCCTTAAAAAAAAGAAGAAGACAAACTTGGATAAACACGCAGTACTCATGAGGTTTGAGAGTCAGGGTACCCCAATCTACAAGGAAGGAATTGCAAGCACATGGACCATTTGCTTATTAGGGCCTAACCAAGCAGAGGGGGACCCATCCAAAGATGAAAGAAAAGGGCTCTCCCTGTGGCACAACAGGGCAAAGCACAGCACTCCTAGCTGCTGGCAGCCCCTGCAGCGTGAGTTCGATCCCCAGCCAGGGAGTGACCCACAGGGCGCAGCAGACCCCTCCTGTCTCCCGCTGCTCCCCTCAGCAGTGGACTTCAGTCCACCTGCCTGTTCTGCTCCCCACTCTGTCTCTGGTGACTCCTCTCATGCCACACACGTCTGCCTGCACCCCAGCTCTTGGATGCATAAATAAATAAAATAAGACTTTTAAAAACGTGGCGGATTTTGAGATGGTGGCTGGCATCGGGATGAGGGTGACCGCAACAGTCATCATGACCGGGCTGCAGCCTTCGAGGCCAGCAGGCACCAGCAAGGGTCAGGGTCAAGGTAGGGGGCTTCACGGAGGAGGTGGCTGGTGTCTCCTCTGTCAGCCAGTGGGAGCAGGCGAGTTGGTGGGGGTGTGCCGGGGAGGCTGGGCCGGGGTGGGGTGCGGACAGGCTTTTGCAGGGAGCGCACATAAAGGCTGAGCAGCCTGTGCGACGTCCTCCCCGTCCCTGGATTCCCCAGGCCAGATGCTGTGGCTTTAAACTAACCGCCCTGCGTCATCTTCCCCTTGAATGAGTCTGGCCCCTTTGGCCTGCCCCCTGAAACCCCACCCTCATGGCCCTGGCCCAGGCTGGGCCCACGCCTTGCCTTCCCCCAGGGCCTCCATCTCCCCGCGCCTGGCCACTGCCTCCAGCGGCCCCCTTAGTTCCGCTGTCTGTGCTAAGTCGAGCTGTCCCTCTGCAGTGCCCTTCAAGCCTGGACGCTGTCCCGTCTCCAAGCCCCCAGAGGTGCCACAACACTAACGACCTGGAGACATTCTCTTGCCACAGCTGGAGGCGAGGGGCCTGCTGGTATAGGGCTGCAGGCCCGGAGATGAGGCTGAACAGCCAGAACCAGGACAGCCCCTAGAAATCCCTCCTCCCCCACGTTTCGGCCTCCCTCAAGCTTCATAGCTACTATGAGAGCTACTTTGAGTCTTCACAGTTCATGGAGCTGGAAATGATTCCCGTTTTACAGGCAGGAACATGGAGCCTCAGAGCGGGCGCCAGCCCCCATGTCAAAGGGGCGGGGCGTGAAATCCTGCCCTGATTACAAAACACGTCATCAGCATCGAGCCTTTCACAATCTCTGCACCAAGTTCACACCGCACTTTCGGCTCCCAGAGGACCAGCCCGGAACGCATCACTCCAGTCGGGGCTCTCGCACTGACCGGAGCCTTGCACTCTCTGTTCCTTCAGCCGGCAACACCCTTCCCTGCCCAGTTTGTCGGTGAGAACATCTCTTCTCCCCTGCTGCTCTCCCCTGGAGGAAGGTGCCCCCTTGCACCCTGAGAGAGAGATGACGGGGGGAGGGGCGTGGACAGAGGTGGGGCCGGCAGGGTCTGGGCGTCTCTCAAAGGGGACAGAACCAGATCAGGAACGGAACCCAGGTGATCCTTCCTTCTGTTTCTTCCCTGGCTTTGGGTTACATGTGAAGTGACGTCAACTATCTGGCCAACTTCACTGTTACAATCACGGAGAAAATAAAAAGGCCCTGAACCAACCGCGCTTGCCCTGAAACTTGCTAAATTCCCTCCAGTGTCCAATCAGCTGACCGCCATGGCCCCGACTGGGCGGGGGGCCGAGCACATGCCCTTCCTGACAGGGTGGGGGGCGGCGGGAAGCCAACCACCTCCCGAGCTGATTCCCAAGAAAGAGAACTGCAGCCCAGGCTCTCCCCAACGGCCCAAGCCGCGGGGGTCAGTGCAAGCCAGTTGAGCTGCTGGCGTTGCCCAGCGGTTTGAGGAAAACGAAAATGAATCATCCTCAAATACACGGTCCAGACTGCCTGAGGTGTGTGGGCCGCAGGCCTCTGCTTCTCACTTGACATTTGGGCACAGAGGGGCAGTGTTGGGGTGGAGGGGTTCTCTGCCTCCCCAGGCACAGGCAGGGGTAGCGGTCTTCTCTCTGGCACATGCTCACCCAGGCTGCCTTTTGACAGATAAAGTTACAGAGAGAGCACTGGGGTTTCTTTAGCCTCTGGCTGCTTGGCTTCAGGCCCAGAGCTGGGGGAGAGAGCGGTTTTGTTCCCCGGAGTGATATGCTCAATCCGTCCATTTAAATGAGTACAAGATGGTAATAAAATTGGCTGGCGGGCTCGTGGGGCAGAGAAAAACCACCCGGCCTCCCCAGGTGGGCATCCGGAGCCTGGCTTGTCGGGTCCCTGGACTAAGGCTCTGTTTTATTCATTTATCTGTTTAAAGATTTATTTTTTATTTATGCATAGAGACCTGGGGTACAAGCCAGAGGTCAGGGGCAGTGAGAGGATTCACCAGAGACAGAGTGGGGAGCAGAACAGGCAGATGGACGAAGTCCACTGCTGAGGGGAGCAGCGGGTGGGTCAGGAGAGGTCTGCTGCGCCCTGTGGGTCTCCTCTGGGCCCGGGGATCGAACTTGCCCTGAAGTGGCTGTGGCCAGCTTACAGTACTGCATCCTAACCCGTTGCGCCACCTGGGAGGGCCAGGTTCTGTTTTAAAGCAGAAACATTTGGCTAAAAGTTCTGTGGGGCATTAAAAAAATAAATCCTGGGGCAGTTCATGACGTAGAAGCTCATGAGAGCAACTGCAGGCGAGGAAGATGGTGGCAAAGGAAAGAAGCAGGATGCCTGCCCAGTCCCAGGACCCCCTGCTGGAGACGTACAAGGGGGGCAGGAAGACAGGAGTGACGTTGTGTCTGGGGCTGAGTCTGGTGTCAGAGGCCCTGGGTTCAGATCCCGCCTCCGCACTTACCTGGAACCTGAGTCTCCACGTTCCTGCCTGTACTTTGGGAATCATTTCCAGCTCCATGAACTGTGAAGACTCAACTGCTGTGAGGAGGTGCTCAGTCCCTGTCTCATCGTAGCGATGAAGCTTGAGGGGGGCTCAAACAGGGTGGGGGTGGGGCAGATTTCTAGATGGCAGAACACTGCAGAAATAAGCCCTGGATTCTACTCCCTGCTATAGGTCCCAACACTCTTCAGCTCTCTGCATTAGAATGGGCATAGCATCTGTTCACAACTGAGCCTGGAGAAAGTGTAGGGTGTAATTAAAATAGCCAGGATCTCAAAATGCAACACACCTCTCCCTCCTGCTGGGTGTCTCTGCTGGGACAGAGCTGGCCACGAAGACGTCAGAGGAGGAATCAAATAAGAACTAGACTGAGACAAGGCTATCATTTTCCATTTTCATTTATAAGGACAAAGATTGCCCAGAGCAAAAAGAAAAATCAAGTATTTTCCTTCATGTGATTATAAAAGGAAGCGCACAGAGCCTCTGCTCTTCCTCCTCCCATCTCGCAGTCCCACCTCGCGCAGAAAGCAGGAAGCCTAAAACCGCCACCCACAGCCCTTGGAAGGCGCTGGGATTTCTGGAGGCTACGCTCTAGAAGAGCAAAGGAGGCCCTAGATTGCTGACGACGTGACACTTTGGGATGTCAGCCTGACACCAGCAGGCTCTGTGCCCGAGGCAGGAGTGTGCCCAAGACTCTCAACCCAGCTGGAGAGAGAACCACCAGAGAGGCTGCTCATGAAGATTCCAGCCCTGGCCACACCCAGACCAGAAAGTCAGAATCGCCAGCCCTCCCTGGTGGCGCAACAGGTTAAAGTGCATCACCCTGAAGCTAGCTGAAGCTGCTTCCGTGCAAGCTCGAGCCCCAGCCAGGGAGCTGACCCACATGACGCAGCAGACCCCTCCTGACCTGCCTGCTGCTCCCCTCAGCAGCATATTCCAATAGATCTGCCTGTTCTGGTTCCCACTGTCTTTGGTGAATCTTCTTACCTCCCACTCCTCTGGCCTACACCCCAGCTCTTGTATGCATAAGATAAATAAATCTTAAAAAAAAAAAAAAACCCTCAGAGCTCCAGGTGCAGGCTTCCAGGTGTTTTAAAACTCTTCAGTGATTCGAACACACCTCAATTGTTTAGAATCACTTGGCAAAGAGCTTGGGGTTTGGAGCCAGATGCCTGGGTTCAAACCTCCTTCAAAGGCCACTTCTAAACTGCATGACCTTGGACAAGTCATTTTTTGCCATGCTGACTCCTCATGAATAAAATAAGAATAGTTTGAGATAACAGTGGTCAGGATTAAACAGAGAGGATGGGCTATGGCAGACTATTCACAATAGCAGGATGTGGAAACAACCTAAGAGTCTCCCAAACAGACGACCGGATCAGAAAGTTGTGGCGTATTTACATAATGGAATATTACTCAGCGATCAAAAAAGACAAGACATGTCAGATGGAGCTGGAAGGAATTATGCTAACCGAAATACGTCAGAAGGAAAAAGATAAATATCAGATGGTTTCACTTACATGCAGAATACAGAGAAACCAAACGCAGAGTCAAGGAAAAAAACAATACTATGGCACTGCCGGTAGATCTGAGCATCCAGGGAGGGAGGGGGAGGAGAGGGGGGAGGACAAGTGAATCTGGTGCCGGATCACGGGTGATAGCACAGGCTCTTTGCACAATGCCTGGGGTCTAATCTAAGCTGGCTAAGTATTCTTCATGACTATGACAACATTTCTGAATAATAACAGCCCTTCAGAACAAGACGACCCAGGGGAACACGCAGATGAAGACAGCAGGCTCTGGGGGCGCCACTGTCCGGCAAGGAGGGGGTTAGGGTTAGGCTCCAAGGCGGCAGAGAGACGCTCACACTCAGGGTCCTGAAGTGCCAGCTGCCAGCTCCACACCTTGGCCCTGCACAGAGCCAGCCACGTGGCTGGTCGGCGACTTCCTGTCCTGTCTGCAAACGGAAGCCACCATTTAGCCTTCTCGTGTGTTCATGAGGGCGAGTGACAGACATTTCGTGCAGTAACAAGACAACACAAACAGAGAAGCTAGCTCAGAGCCTCACTCACGGTGAGTGATGGGGTAATGAGACAGGGATGCTGTTTCTTAAACACGCTCGCTGCAAGTGACGGCAGCGTTTCAGATCTGTGGGGCTATAGATGTAGTTAGAATTCAGCAACAGTGGGCCTCCCTGGTGGCACAAGGTTATAGTGCTACCAAGTTATTGGCAGCCACTGCAGCACAAGTTCGATCCCCGGCCAGGGAGCTGACCCACAGGGCGCAGCAGACCTCTCCTGTCTCCCTGCTGCTCCCCTCAGCAGTGGATTTCAGTAGATCCGCCTGTTCTGCTCCCCACTGTGTCTCTGGTGAAGCCTCTCACCTCCCACACTCTGCACCTCTGTCCTACAACCCAGTTCTTGCGTGCATAAATAAAAATAAATCTTTCTAGAATTCCATGCAGGAGGTCCTCTGCTAAATACTGTCCCTCCCTGCCCACCGCCTACAGTGGAGTCTTTCTGGGAATCTGCAGGCATCACAGTCTCAGGCTACTCAGAGATGCTCAGCAAGGCTCACTGAGGTAGTCCTGATAGCCCCTGGCTCCCCTGGGCCCCAGAAGGCAGCAGACTTTCCAGGAGCCACTTTGAAACAAGCTGGACCCCCTTGGCATCATGGTGCCAGGCTGGCAGGGACAGAGACTGTCCTGAGTAGCCCCAGCCTAATTAGACTCATTTTGAGATTTGGCTCAGGGCATAGTACACAGAACAAGAGATGGTCCTTGACACATTGCTGTTTGTGAATTTGTCTTTTCTTATCCTCTAGACTTTCCCTGTCCAGCGTAGTAGCCACTGGCCACACATGGCTGTTGAAAGGTAAATGCACCGAGATTGGATAAGATGCAAAATCCACCTGGTTGGCCACACTCACTGCTTCCATTCCTCTCGCTAGCATCGCTTCGGTGAGTGAATTCCCTATTGTATTGTGAAGGTGAGAGCCTCACTCCTCACCTGACCCCCCTCCTTGCTGGGGGGGGGAGGTGAGCCCCCCAGAGCCTACTGTCTTCATCCTTGTGTTCTACTGGGTCTTAGTGTTCGGAAGAGCTGTTGTTATTCGGAAACATTGTCGCAGTGTTCACAAATTCTTATCCAGTTTAGATTAGGACCCAAATATTGTGCAAAGAATCTTCCCTTGCCTCTCTTAACGTGAGCACTGTAGTATAAAACCATTTTTAAATTAAATTAATTTATTATTTTGTAGTAGAACTGGGGTGTAGGCCAGAGGTGCAGGGGGTGAGAGGATTCACCAGAGACAGAGTGGGGAGTGGAACAGTAGGATTTACTGAAATGCACTGCTGAGGGGAGCAGCGGGGAGACAGGAGAGGTCTGCTGCGCCATATGTGGGTTAGTTCCTTGGCCAGGGATCAAACTCAGGCCACTGAGTTGGGTTGTTGTGGTTATAGGGCTGAGACATAACCCTTAGGCCACCAAAACTATTCTTATTTTATGAACGAAGAAACCAGAAGGCAGGAAAATTGGCTTTATTTCTGTTATCACAGAAAGGCTCACTGGGCAGTGCTTTTCTAGGCCAAGAGTTGGCAAACCTCAGCCCCCTCCGCACCCCGTCCACCTCCCCCAGGCCAAAGCCAGGCTGTGGCCTGGTCAGGTACAGCCTGCAAGCGGCTAAGTTTTGATTTATTTATTTGTTTTTAAAGACTTATTTATTTATGCATACAAGAGCTGGGTGTAGGCCAGAGGTGCAGGGGTTGGGGCGGTGGCGGGGTGGGGAACGATGAGAGGATTCACCAGAGACAGAGTGGGGAGCAGAACAGGCAGAAGGACTGAAATCCACTGCTGAGGGAGCAGCAGAAACACAGGAGAAGTCTGCTGCGCCCTGTGGGTCACTCCCTGGCAGGGATCAAACTCCTGCTGCAGTTGCTGTTGATAGCTCGATAGCAGTGATATTTTAACCCTTATGCCACCAGGGAGGGCCCAGTTTTTATCTTTTTAAAAGATAAAATAAACCAAAGAGGACATACTACGGAGACATGGAGGCCACTAAGTCCACTATGCTTCCTATTGTCCTGGGCAGAAGGCAGCCACCCCGACTCTGGCCTGTGTCCTTGAGGGCAGACTCCCAGTGGGGTCTTCCTGTCACGTTCTGACATGTACCTGGCTAATATGGGCCTCACTCACACCTGAGCGGGAGAGACAACACATGTGGTTTTCCGAAAGACCACCATCACACACTTTAATTTAGGTGACTGGAAGCCAATTACCACCCCTCCCACACCCGAGAACACAAAGGGACGGAGGGCAGGGATGGCTAATGGGAGAGAAACCCAGCATAATACAGATGCCCAAGGGGGCCCTCCCTGGTGGTGCAAGGGGCTGGATCTCAGCGCTGTGATGCTCTTCGCAGCCACCGCAGCATGGGTTCGATCCCTGGCCAGGGAGGGACCTACAGGGTGCAGCAGACCTCTCCTGTCTCCCCGCTGCTCCCCTCAGCAGTGTACTTCAGTCCATCTGCCTGTTCTGCTCCTAATGTGTCTCTGGTGAATCCTCTCACACCCCCATACCTGTAGCCTGTACCCCAGTTCTTATATGCATAAATAAATCTTTAAAAAAAAAGAGTTCTTTTCAAAACTGTCAAAGTCGGGACACTCCAGGACAAAGGATGCTCCCCTACTGGAAGAGAGAGGGGCCCTGGCTACGGAAGTCCCCGAGGGCCTCAGGCTGGATCCTGGACCCAAAAAGACACTCGTGAGACAACAGACACCCCCAGGCGCCAGAGGGTCGGTTATGAGATGTCAATGTGAATTTTCTGATGTCCCGTCCCCACCCTGCGGTCATTCAAGGCAGCAGGTTAGAAGTCGCCTGAGGGGAGACGAGGACACCCCACTGAGGCAACTTCTCTGTGGGTAAAGTGATTTCAACCCACAAAGTGTCTTAAAGAAAGGTTTTTAATCCCCCACCAGCCGTCAGGACCTCTCACAGCCAGTCTGGCGCACCTCTGTGCTGAGGCACTGCCTCACGTCACTCACAGCTCCGAGAGAACCTTCCAGATCACATGGACTTGCATCCAAGCCACAGCTGAGCCCCTGGGCACTCCCTGACCGATGTCCTCCATGGTCACATCCCCTCCTCAGAGGGGCCCTCCTGCACGCTCTGGGCTAAAGAGGCCTCGCCCTCACAATCCCTTTGAGTTTGTGGGGTGCACTTACGCTCCCCAGCGCTTTCCCCCAAGGGTGCAGCCACGACTCAGGAGCCTTCCGGCTCCCTACCCTGCTTGCTGATATGCCCGCCTCCACGCTGGCCACAGCAACAGCTTCTCCAGCTGCCTTGCACGCAGCAGTATCCATGGTTCCTGGCCGGGGACAGGCCTGACCTGGCCGCTTGGCAAACATCACAAACCACAACTGGCGTCCCCTGCTCCTGCAGTCACTGTTTGTTCAGGCCCTGCCCAGCCCAGGTCTCCGTGTGCCCGTGGGAACAGGGTGGTGAGGACAACTTACTCATAAAACTCCGCTGCCGGGGTGAACTTGTACTTAGAGTATTTGGTCTGGTTGCCCAGCACGGAGCTGTTGAGGAGCTTGGGGTCGGTGCAGTTGGGGCTGTTCCAGGCGTGGCCACAGTTGGTCCAGGGCAGGTTGAAGGTGAAGGAGGAGAACAGGTAGTACAGAGACCAAGCGATGATCACGTTGTAGTAGAAGCCGACGTAGAGGGCAATGAGGATCACAGCGTAGCCGACTCCTGGGGGGGAGGCGGGTCAGGCGGGGTTTCCCTGGCCCAGCTCCAGAACCACCTCTCCTGCAGGCCGGCTGCAGCTACTGTGGCACCTCTGGCTTGTTCTCCCTATGGCGGGCTGTCAGAGCCTCCTAGCACCACCCCACCCCTCTGCCTAAGAGCTTCCTCTGACCACTGCAGCTGTCCTCTCACCGGGCAGCTCAGAGGTTCCAAGGCCTTCGACCTCCAGGGAGAAGCTGGGTCAGGCATGGGAGTGTCAGAGTCCGGGCTCCCGCTTCCTCGCCCCGGGCAGGAGGGTGCTGAGGGTGTGCCCACTAGCTCCCAGCGGGACAAGCTGCTTGTTTAGGGTGGATCTAGCTTCGCAGCTGCCCCCCATTTCCATACCCCTCATTGTACCTTCCTGTGATCACCTCTAAAATAACTCCCTCCATTTAAATCCTGCTTCAGGGCTCTCCCTCGTGGGGTGAGGTTAAAGCACAGCACTAGGAAGCTGTCCGCAGCCCCTGCAACATGAGTTCGATCCTCGGCCAGGGAGGGACCCACAGGGCGCAGCAGACCTCTCCTGTCTCTCTGCTGCTCCCCTCAGCAGTGGATTTCAGTAGATCTGTCTGTTCTGCTCCCCACTCTGTCCTTGGTGAATCCTCTCCAGTCCTTTGCAACTCTGGCGTATACCCCAGTTCTTGTGTGCATAGAATAAATGAACCTTAAAAAAAAAATTCCTGGGCCCTCCCTGGTGGCGCAGCGGGTTAAAGCGCAGCACTGAGAAGCTTAAGCCGCTTCCGCATGAGTTTGATTCCCGCCTGCCCCGGAGGAGACCACAGGGCGCGGCAGATCTCTCCTGACCCGCCCGCTGCTCCCCTCAGCAGTGTACTTCATCCATCTGCCTGTTCTGCTCCCCACTCTGTCTCTGGTGAATCCTCTCACCCTCCGCATCTCTGGCCTATACCCCAGTTCTATATGTATAAATAAATAAAAAAAAAATCCTCCCGTTTCAGAAGAATCCTAAGCAAGTGTTGGGATCAGAACTTCACACTCTGTGTGTTCGCTGAGTCGTATTTTCAACCACCTGCTTTGTACACCAATCACATCTTCCTAAATGTATCAGAAGTTCCTCTAAGGCAAGTTGTACAGTGTTGGCCTAAAGTACACATTTTTTTTTCCTTGCCTCATATCACTTTAAGGGGTTAACTTTATGTAATTTTAAAAGATTTTCTTTATTTATGCATCCAGAACTAAAGTACAGGCCAGAGGTGCTGAGGGGTGAGAGGCTTCACCAGAGCCAGAGTGGGGAGCAGAACAGGCAGATTTATAAGGTACACTGCTGAGAGGAGCAGCAGGCGAGACAGGAGAGGTCTGCCGTGCCCTGTGGGTCACGTCCTGGGTGGGGATCGAACTTGCACTGAAGCAGCCACGGCTTTGCTTAGCTTGGCAATGCAGTGCTCCAGGGAGGGGAAAAGGCTAGCTTTTAATTTAACATTTCTACATTTTAAAAGGATAGGTTTATTAGGAAAAGGAGAAAGAAAAAGAAAAAGAAAGGTGCCTGCGTAGCCACAGGTGGGCAGGAGAACCTGTGAGGTTTCTGTGAAGTGAATTTCCTACTAGCTGTAAATATACGCTCAGGCCCAGCCATCCCCACCGTGACTGGTTGACACAAGGGAATATGATTCAAGCCAAACCCATGAGAATCTTCTCTGAGGCCTTTAAAGAACCCATGAAGATTGAAAGTGTTTTTGTTTTGTTTTATCATTGTTAATCTTGGAAGGATCTGATGTAGCATCTGAGAAAAATAAGCCTGAGACTGATGCTAGGGCTGAAGAAAGCAGACGTGACAAGGAGTGCGATTGAAATAGATCCCAAATAACACAAAGCAGGCACCTGGATCAAGCTGTACCTGAAGCTACAACCACAGCAGGACTTTACTGTATCATAAATCAATAAATTCTCTTTTATAGTAAAGCCACTCTGAATGGAACTTATGGAAATTAAGCCCCCCCAAGGCCTAAGTAACACACATGTCTTGAAAGGCTCATGCACCAGCCTGTATGTATCACAGGTCTGAGTACACAGGAGGTGCTCAGGAGACATGTGCCAGCTGAGAAGAGGCTCATGGGAGGGCCACGGCCCTGACTGCCATCTGGGCCCAGTACTCTCACCAGTGCTTGAGAGATACGAATTCTTACTCTGTGTCCTCACAGCTGTGTGGGGCCAAGATATAGTGGTTGCTACGACCCATTCCTCCAGAGATTTGCTAAGCCCTGATACAGGGTTCCCCTTGTATCCCAGCTGTAATCAAGTTGTGGCCGTTGTGCTAAAGACTGCAAGGCTGCACTGAAAAGCTCTGAGATTGATTCATCATGTCTGCCATGGGGGCCAGCGGAAGCAATGGTCCTGTGTGCACTGGGGACTTTGGGCCCTCCTGTATCTCCTGCCTGGGAGAGCAGTCTCCCTCTGGTCACTCAGCTGGCAGGAAACCCAGTCTTTTTAGGCTGGTGAGTTATTTACACACCAAAGTTCTGCCTAGAACTCTGAACTCTGGACATCCTTGACCTTGTCAATGCCTGCAAATCTCACAAGATAGTCGATGGACCTCAGGTCCCACGTTAGGAGCAGATTCTCTGAGGGGGGCCACAGAAGGTTTTTGCGCAATCTTTGGTTCCCCCAGAGCTGTGCCTTACCTTTGAAAAACGGGCAGATCTTCCAGACGGTGGCTGCACCCTCCCGGTTGAATTGGCCCAGAGCCAGCTCCATGTAGAACAGGGGCATCCCCGCAATGATGAGGAACAGGGTGTACGGGATCAGGAAGGCACCTGGAGAACACAGAGGCAGGTGACCCCGAGCCCACCTGGGACCTGCCCTCAGAGGTTGCCCTGGCCCTCATTCGCCTGTTCCCCACCATTTCCCGAGGGGGTGCCGGGGTGGGTATACCCAGTTAGCCAGAGCAACTCTTGCAGCTCATCACAAAGCAGTCACATTAGAGTAGGTGTGGTCACAATTACAGAAATACAACAGATCACAACTGAGTGATTTCAAATTAGGAAAAGACAAAGACAACGGAGGGTCCCGTTTCTTGGGGGACCCTCCCAGACTTTGATACACACGCACACAGTGTGAGCTCCAGCAGGGACATACAGTCTGTACCAAGACGATTTAAACCCCGTGTTTTCTTGCATGGATCACCACTCTGGGAAATGCCCATCACCCCCAAACCTCTCCTTTTACTGACAGGAACACAGACACCAGAGAAAGAGCACTGTCCGAAGTGACATACGACCGAGCTGCTAATTTGGCTCATCCTGGTCTTACTCTCAGGTCACGTGGAGCGTTTCCAAGCACGCTCTTACTGCATTATTCCCCCAACAGCTCAGGGACATGAGCAGAAGGCAGAGAAGGGTGTGGACTTGCTGCGGTCCGCTGGTGAGGTGGTCTTCAGGTCTTCCGACCTCGGGCTTGCTCTGTTACCAGAGCTGCAGGTACACAGGCACACAGCCAAGCGGGCTCAAGTCCCTGACTGGGGCGGGTGCCCACGGGAGCAATGATCCCTGGGGGAAATCCTGCTGGACCTGGACGTCTGCGGGCCAGGGACACGTCCCAGGGGCCATGCAGCCCCAGGTGTGCTCAGTGGGCGCTGACGCTTCCAGGTGACTCACGGGGAGGCCTGCCATCACAGTGTAGTTGCCAGCCCAGCGTGAACAAAGCGAAACGCCAGCTTCTTCTCCTGATGCAGCTGGAGGTGGTTTTGGCTGAGATGCTGTCACCTTGGAAACCAAACACCGGGACCCACCCATACCAGGGGAGTGGAGACCAGTCGTTGCTCGCTGATGGGACCCGTGGTCCAGGTACATTACAGATTGCTCTCGTTCAATCTGTACAACGACCCCAAAATGTAAAGACCGTTACCGCCTCTGTTTTACAGATGTAGAAACAGGGGTTCCAGTGGAGAATTCCAGGGTCAAACTCACCCAGATACTCAGACGGTCAGTCTCCATTTTCTTCCTGGGTTTCTTTCTTTCTTGCTTTTAAGATTTATTTTAATTATTTATGCATGCAAGAGCTGGGGTGCCGGCCAGAGATGTGCGGGTGGGATGAGATGAGAGGATTCACCAGAGACAGAATGAGGATTTACTGAAATCCATTCAGCTGAGATCCAGTAGCTGGAGCTACTGAAATGCACTGCTGAGGGGAGCAGCGGGGAGACAGGCGAGGTCTGCTGTGCCCTGTGGGTCACTCCCTGGCCGGGGATCGAACTCGGGCCACAGTGGCTGTGATAGCTTCATAGTGCTGAGACAGCCCTGTGCCTCCAGGGAGGCCCCATTCTGCCTGGTTTCTAAGGGCCCAGGGTTCCTAGGAACGAAGCATGATGCTGACACCCAGCCCCTTCAGTAGCAGGAGCAGGAACAGCAGGTACAGCTGGAGATACTGAGACTTGCTGTGTCCTCTTGGGTGCTGGACGCTCCAGTGGGTTGGAGGTGAGAAAAGTCAGGCCCCAGGGAAACATGGTTCATTGGCTTTTGCTGTTCTTCCCTTTTGCTGTCCAAGAACGTGCGGGGTCTGCGATCCCACTCACCCTCCCAGAGTTAGCGGGGGTAGGAACGGCTAGCCCCATTTTTCAGAGGTGGAAACTGAGGCTGGGAGAAATTAAGTGACTTGATGTAGCTCACTTAGCTTCTCCGTGATGGATCTGGGATCTGCGCCCAGGTCTGCCTGGCCCCAGAGTGCTGGAGATGCTCCCAACATACCCTGCAGGTTCCAGATCATTTCAACCCAGGTGGAAGACACAAGCCCAAACAGGGTTTTGTGAGGAAGGGTGTTCTGGGGCTGGGCTCTGGTGCCAGCAGAGCCACCTGGCCTGTTGGTCACGCTCCAGCCCGGCTCCAGGCTGGACTTCTTGGAAATGGCCCCTGACAAACCCCCACTTCCCCTCCTTGTTTCCGCCTCCACCCTTGCTCCTCACCCACACAGTAAGAACAGCTCTGGCACTGAACTCATATCCACCAAGAGTGAGTGACAAAGTGTTAGGGGTCACCGTGAGGCTGGTGGAACAGCGAGTAGCACTTACTTGACATCTGTGACATGCCAACCCCACAGTGAAATTTTACATAAATTCCCATTTAGAACCATGCCTGAGGCCCTCCCTGGTGGAGCAAGGGGTTGAAGCACAGCACTGTGAAGCTTACCCGCAGCCCCTGAAGCTCGAGTTTGATCCCCGGGCAGGGAGGGACCCACACGGCCCAGCAGACCTTTCTTGTCTCCCCGCTGCTCCCCTCAGCAGCATGCTTCAGTAGGTCTCTGTTCTGCTCCCCATTATCCCTGGTGAATCCTCTCACCCACTGCACTTCTGGCCTGTACTCGGTTCTTGTATGCATAAATAAACAAAGCTTAAAAAAAAATAAAATAAAGTCGTGCCCGAGGGCCACCTTGGTGGCTCAGGGGTTAAAGACAGTACAATCAAGCTACTGGCAGCCACTAAGGCACAGATTCGATCCCCAGCCACGCAGTGACCCACATGGCGCAGCAGACCTCTTCTGTCTCCCCGCTGCTCCCCCCAGCAGTGTTTTTCAGTCAATCTGCCTCTTCTGCTCCCCAAATCTGTCTGGTGAATCCTGTCACCTCCTCCACACCTCTGACCTGCACCCCAGTTCTTGTATGCATAAATAAATCTTTAAAAAAAATGCCAGAGAGAGAATCACTACTGAGCCCATTGAACAGATGAGAAAACTGAGGCTCAGCAAAGCCAAGATGCTTGTCCAAACTAGCCAAGAGGCAATGTGGCTTCAGCTTGGATGTCGGGGTCCTTCTGCTTTGAGGCCCCTGCCATGCCTCTGGAGTTGGCGGCTGGGCCCACACAGCAGGCGAGACAGCTAGCTTCCTGTTTTATAGGACCAAAGGCTGAGGTCAGTGGCCCTGGGGCAGGGAAAGCTGACTCAGGGCTCAGACCTTGGCACAGCACCTTGCCCTAGCGACTTGATGTTCTTACAAAAGGGAAGAACAACCAGATCCAATTAACAGCGTCTGACTTTGGCCTGCGTGTTCTTACCTCTAACCCATTGCCAATAGGTAGGGAAAATGTCCAGCTTGAGATTCATGTGCTTGTGCTTCCAGGGAGCCCTTTAAGGGCGAAGGGGGAATGACGGGTCTCCACAGGCCCAGGCCCTTCTCTGAGGGCACCTGACGCAGGACAGCCAACGCCACAGGTGGAAACAGACCGAGCACACGCACGTCGTTGCGCAGGGATGAAACCAGGAAACTGCTCGCAGCCAGCCGCTCTACAGAAGGACGCGCGGACGGCCAGCCCAGGTCCGTCCAGCAAGGTAAGGAGCGAGTCGGGGCGGGGCGGGGCGGGGCGGGGCGGGGCCAAGGTATCCCAGGAGCCCCCAGTAAAGTGATGCTTGACACCGCTCTGCTGCTACCCAGGGCTCCTGAACCCGCGTCATTTCCTGAGGGAAAGGAGTTTTTGCTGCAATGAGGTGGCTCGTGGCGAGGTCCTCATTGAGGCTGAGCCCCAGAAACGCCGAAGTGTGGTCAGGAACGTGGGAGTTGGCCACACCTGCACCCTCCGGGAGGGCAGGAGGAGGGGTGTACATTGAATATTGAAAATGTGATGAAGGTGCCCCCCAAAATCTGCAAAATACCGGGCTGGGGAGAGCTTCTGGGTTCCTGAGCAGGAGAACACAGGCCCGGGCCAGCAGGGGGCTCGCCTGACTCCCGGGGCAGGACACCCCTGAGAGGATGTCAGAACTGGGCCGGCAGACACCGCTGGGGGCTGAGAGCTCAGGGTGAGGGAACCCCAGGCACAGAGGGCGTCACAAGCGTGCGGCCTGCATACAAACCAGGGTTTTCCTGTTACCCCTTTGCTGGTTCTACAGACCTGGGTGGCTACCCCTGCTGACTGTGTCCGGGCATCGTGAGGGAGGTGGCTTTTCGGGGTAAGTGGGTTCATCACCTGCGTGGCTAAGAAACCTGCATCACTGGGCTGATGAGGAGAAGTAGCTGGAAGCTATGGGGCCCTAGATGGGCACCGAGTCTGCCATCCCACAGGGGAACAGACTGGCACACCTTTGTAAGCTGGAAGCCACCGCTGAGGTGTGCGGAGGGGGGCTGGGTCCTTGCGGAGCAGAGGCAGAAGGCAGGCCAGAGGGTCCCTTGGGGTCCTCATGTCTCTGCACCTGGGGAGCCTGGCTACTCCCCTGATGTCCACACAAAGGTGCTGACCACCAGTCAGCACCAGCCTTCCCACTGGCCACAGCCAGCTCAAGCCCAAAAGACTCTTGGCGTGCTGTCTGGGGGTGGGGCTCTCCTTTAGGGGGAGCAGCTGGACTGCTCAGCCCCTGGCTGTCAGCCCTTTAAGGATTGTCTCAGCTGGGAGGACCGCCTGGCCCGAGGCCGTGCCCCTTTCCGAGGGCCGCAGGTATCCAGTGGCCGATGGACACCAAGCATGTAGTCCTGGGCCCTCACCCTAACTCAGACTGGCCTGGAGGGTCACACCAGCTTCAGGGGCCCCCAGGTCAGCAGAGGCTTTGTGGGGCCTGGCAGCCCAGTCTGTTCATCTGCCCCCTGTGCCGTGCTTTCTGTCATTCAGTACTGGACACAGCCACTCTTACATGCTGGATGTCAGGTCTGGGCCCCCTCGAGCCTCTGTGGTTAAAGAGCTGGACTCCCACGGCCGTTTCTGCAGAACGGTGCTCAGGTTCCCACACTAGACCAAGCCGCGCTCAAGCTGGAGAGACTGCTGGGTGGGGTCACAGCTGAGCCATGGGGTGCAACTCGGATCTCCTTGGGGCCTTCAGCGACCACTGGCCTCAGGCCACTGTCACTGGGCCCTCTTCATGCCACCCCCTGCACTTCAGTGAGGCCGGCCAGGAGCCTCTAAATGCCTCTATACAAGCTCCTGCTCCTATGAAAGGGATTCACCACAAAATCATGAAATCTGATTTTTTTGGCTTCCCCAAGGGGTAGCTCCCTTATCTCACTTTGGGTACTCCAGTTGATCTATGGGTCGGGGCTACCCCTTTCCACGTGGGCTCTCCTCCCACTGCTGTCAACTTCGCAGGGTCTGGGCTTCATTTTATCAAAGAAGCTGGGGCTCCTGAGTTCCCATTTCCTTCATCGTCTTTAAAAGGAACAAATGACGATGGCACGAGGGTTAAAGCACAGCACTGAGAAGCTAAAGCCACTTCAGCACGAGTTCGATCCCTGCCCCAGAGGTGACCCACATGGCGCGGCAGACCTCTCCTGACCCGCCCGCTGCTCCCCTCAGCAGTGTACTTCATAGATCTGCCTGTTCTGCTCCCCACTCTGTCTCTGGTGAAGCCTCTCACCGCCCCTGCACCTCTGGCCTGTACCCCAGTTCTATATGCATAAATAAATAAATCTTAAAAAAAAAAAAAGAAAGAACTACATTACAGAGGGAAACATGACCTACAAAGAACAGAGTAGGACTTCACCTCCTTCATTTGGGCCATAAGGCCTCCAGTAATAGGATCCAAAATGACATTACTTCTAGGTTATCTACAATAGATGCTGAACTCACCTAAAAGCTCATCTCCCTATTCCTGGCCTATGGCGGATCTGTCATAAATGTTTTTGGTTAAATTAAAGCTCTTTTCGGTGACTCACATGAAGGATGAGGCTAATGGAAGTGGATGGGACGTTTCTCCACTTGTGCTGGACTAATCCTTGCGTGGCCAGTCGGGCGTGGGACCAAAGGGCAGGATGTAACATTGAGCCCTAGGAAATGCCACCTGGTGGAATCAGCCCCCCCACCCGATCATCTTTTTAGTCTAACTCAGACCAAGGGGTCAAGTCATGCTGGTGACCCCAGATGCAGATGTCAGCACCGGCCCAGAACTTCATTCCTGCAAACTGTCCAGAGGCCAGGCCAGCTGGCTAGCTCCTGTTCATCCAAGCCAGCCAACCAGTGTCAGTTGTGGCAAGTTCAGGGCACAAACAGCCCTCCAAAATCAACGAGAAGGGCCCTTGAGTTCAGACTCTCCTGTCCTCTGCACCAGCTACCACCTTACACCTGGCCTTGAGCACCCCAGATATCTTGATCAAGAGGGTTCCCAAAAGGCTTAGGGGACCTGAGTTCCTGAGCTTACTTGGGAAAGAAGGAAACTCCTTTCGGGACCAGAATCATATAGCTCATAGAACCCTCCTGGGCCCCCAAGTAGGAATGTTAATCTCTGTTTCCAAACAACAGTGGGACAAGGTTGGCCGTCAGCAGATGGAACAAAGCCCAGATCTTGAGTCTTGGATTCCCCGGCCCAAGCGTGACTACCTTCTGGTCTTAAACCCCGTCATCAGTTTCCTCTTCAAACCAGTTCTGCTCCCTCCCAACTCAACACCGCATCTAAGTCCTGGGTCTCGGCTGTACCTAACGTCAGTAACAATCATAGTGGTAGTTGCGTCGATTGAGGTCTACTCATGCTAGACATGAGTGTGAGCATCAGCTTACACTCTCTACGGCGTCTCCCCCGCGGGAATAATAACCTGGAGTTATTTTCCCTTTCTGCACAAGGGAACAGAGGCCCAGCGAGGGCGAGCGACCAGTCAGGCCACATTTCCCCCGACGTCAGACTGAGATTCCAGCCTGTGTCCGCCTGAGCCCAGAGGCCACGCCACAGTGACAGCGCCCCTGCCGCTGGGTGGGTCCCACATAGCTGCCATCTGCAGCGGGTCACTCCCCGCGGCAGGAAGCCAACACAGGGATCTGGTGACTGTCCTTGCTCCTCCCTGGGGATGAGCACAGACCAGGCTTGTGACCACAGGTGCAGAGCGAGATCCTGCAGCCCTGGAAGCAGCACCATGGTCTCCTCATGTGGGAAGGCTCTGAACACAGCCCTGGAATTTTCAGGAGTGGTTTCCCCACCGAAGCCTCCTGGCCTACGCCGAGCTATTCACACTAGCTGATATTTCCCGGGAATTCATTCAGGAACTATTAGCTGAGGGTGCCAATAAGGGCCTGGCGCCTTGTCATTTCAAAGGACAGCTCCAGCCTGGTCAGCGTGAGCAGCGGGTCTGGGAGGCCCTGTGTTTACACGGCTTCAGCAGGGCACGCGGGCTCTTAGCTACCAGGGCGGGCAGGTCCAGGCTTGGGTGCAGCACTGAGACGGGGTGCTGGAGAGAGATGGATCTTGGAGGGCATCTGAGCTCACCTCTAACTATAATGGGGAGCCTGGGTGCAGAGAGGGGCTGTGCCATATTACAGAGCTGGGGTTTGGGCAGTTTCCACAATTACTGCCATCTGCTGACCTGCTTGCCCGTCTCTGGACTGACTTCAGGATGCCGGGGTGAGCTGACAGGAGGTCCCAGCAAAGAGGAGGCCCAGAAAGGACCCACTGAGTGTCCCCCCAGAAGGGTGAGGAGTGAGTTAAGAGAGGAGCCGCCTGAGTCTCTGAGGGGGTTGTCGGCAGGGTAGATAGCTACACTGTGCCAACTCCGGACAGAAATGAGAAGTCACTGGTGGACTCCTTTCTCCTTAGCCTGGAATTTCAGGTCCACACGCACCCACCCCCCACCAGACTCGCCTCCACCCTAATCTCAGGTGCCTGCACTCCTCTGTCCAAGATGATCTCCCTTCACTGCCACATGAACCTCTCCTAAATGCCTCTCCTCAGGCTTCCAGACCATGGTCATCTCCCTGTCCACAGCACCCCACGTCAGGATGGGCAGTGGCTGCCGCCGTCACAAAGGCCACACCCCACGCCAGCCTGGTCATGCTGAGTCCTCTCTGTCGAATATCGTCATTTCCGTTTCATGGGTGCGGAACCAGAGAGGTGCCCGGGGTCACGGGGTGGAGAGTAGGACCTGGAGGCCATCTGACCTCATGCCGCCAGTCCCATCCAGAGTGACCACAGCCTTTGCTCTTTCTGGAAAGGCTGGGACCCTCTCATGCATTTTTTTCCTGTTCAGTAGCAGTTTGTTGGGTGGCTCCTACCTCACTGTCCAGACCTAAGCCTTCACATGGGCATTCAACCCCAGAAATACTGGGGTGAAAAGCCACAGTCTGCCCCAGCCCATTTGGCGACAGAGCCAGACAGAGACCAGTGACTGAGCATCTCGGCATCGGTGACGTGCAGAGAGAAAAACCCGAGTTCCAGCTGCCTTCACCTGCAAGTTGCAACCGGTACACCTGTGTCCCACTGTGCACACAGGAAACTGGCCTGCCAGTGGGTGCGCTCTGCGTCCATGGCAATGGCCAAGGGGCACACAGGGTCAGCAAAAACCGCAGGCTGTGCATGGAGCTGATGGATATCATTGGCCACCTGGCGCTTTTACTGTCCCCGAGCACTGATGACAATGGGAATAACTCGGAGGAGCGTGACAATGAAAACCTGGGGGGATTAAAACTCCTGGCACGTGGACACGGTGGCTAATACTCCTAGCTGGGCCCTGCGGAGACTCGCACCGAGCCTCACGCCCAGTGGAACCCGACTGACACTGTGGGCTAATGGCAAAGCCCCCCACTGCCTAAGGACAAGCGGGGTGGGGGGGGTGGGAGGGGTGGGGCGGGTCACTGGGATGCTCCGTCTGCCTTTCATCCACCATCTTGTTGCTAAAACCATACAGGATCTGCATTTCTCCTTCCTGAAGTTCAAAGGATCAGAATGTTTAATTAAATCTGACCGGAAACCGATTAGAAGCTGCAGCAGCCGAATATGGAAAAGTTTCGCGCTGGTTTATCTGTTTTTCATTTCTCACCCAAAGCAAGAGTCCAGAATGCGCAGTGAGACACACAGCAGAGTCCCAGTACTTACGGGGCACATATGGGGTGAGCTTCCCCTGGGCCCACCTCCCTCTGGCCCTGGAGTCCTGAGCCTCTCTACCAGGCAGGAAGGGGCAGGGGTGGGGGTCGGGTGGCCAATGGCTAGGGGAAGCTTCCAGGATGCTCCCACCCCAACATCTTCCTCGTGGTCACTTTCCCAGGCTGTCTGCAGGGCACCCCAAACTCATCCCAGCAAAGAGGTCAGAACTGCGCTGGTTGGGACACCCCAGGAGCAAAGGCCCTCAGGATGACCGGCACAGGGACTGCCTCCTGCCTCTGGGGCTATTTTCCCAAAGACTGGACTATATCCTCCCATGGCAGCGGGCTTCTCTCTGAAGGTAGTCTCTTTGGGTGTCCCCGTGGCAGAGTTTCAGTCACTAAGGGACAGAGGCTTTTAGGTACTTTCAGAAGCTCTAAGTCCGCTCTCCACTTTCCCTTTCTCCAAGTCCCTGTCTCCTCCCCTCCCACCCCGACCCCCAGAGTGCTGGATTTAGGGTCAAGGTGTGTCTGGACCCACCCCGTGCACTTCCAGGCCCGGTCTGAAGGTCTTCCAATCACCACCTTCCTTCTTTCATAGAAAGGGCTCTTCCCACTAGCCAGATTCTGCCCTCCACCCCAGCTCCCAGCCCTGGGGAGGCGGGTCTCTCTCGGTTTCCCTTCTTCAAGGGGCTCAGCCCTTTCCGGGGACCCAGTTCCCTCCTGCGTCCCAGACCTGCCCTCGCCCAGCGTCCCCTCTAGTCCCAGCTCGCTTCGCTGCTCCACAGGGGACAGGTCACCCCCCCTCCCCCCAAATTCGGACCCTCGCCCATGGGGAGCTCACCGCCACCGTTCTTGTAGCAGAGGTAGGGGAAGCGCCACACGTTGGCCAGGTCCACGGAGAAGCCGACCACCGACAGCAGGAAGTCGACCTTCTTGCTCCAGGTCTCCCGGGGCGGCGTGTCGCCGCCGCGGGACGCCAGGAGGCACTGGACCCCGTTCCGCTCTTTCACCACCAACAGGTCTGCAGCTTTGTGCGCCCGGGGGTGCTGCTCGCATTCCGGGTCTGGGCCGCCGAGCTCCGGCTGCACCTGTGGATTCATTCGCGCCAGAAGCATGGGTGCGGCTGGCCGAGGACGTCAGCGGGACTGGAAGCTGGCCGAGGTTCTGCTGGAGAAAATAAATAATTTGGTCACTGGGCCATCCCAGCCTGTTTGCGCCTCCGAGGCTTCCCGGGAGCTCGGCACGCGCCGAGTGGACGCAGGGTCCCCAGAAAAGGGAGCGCGTGTGTTAGAAAAAATTGGAAAGAGAGGTAGCGGCCCGCGGGTCTGGGAGGGGACTTCGAGGTGGAGACCGCCCCTGCTAGCCCCGAAGTCCGGCGAGAGAGCCCCGCGGCGCTTTCCTCGCCCGCTGCTCCCTCCCGCCCCCAAATGGAGCGGTTTGGACACGCCTAGGCTGAAGTTTCCCTGGCTTGGCCCGAAGCGACTTGCTGCCCCCTCCCCCCCAAGGGCTCAGCGCCACCTCTGACAACCCCGGGAGCCTCCCCGCACGCCTAAGGGAGCGCTGCACTTCTGGCTGACACCCGCTGTGCGCGCTCAGCCAGGGTCCCCGGGCGCACCTGGCGGGGCCCGCGCGCAGGGCGCACTCACGTGTCGGGCAGCGGCGGGATCCCGGGGCCACGGTCCGGCCCGGCCCGGATCCGCTGGCCTCCGCAGGCTGAGGGGCACCCACTGGCTGGACTCGGCCGCGGGGCGCTCAGGCGCGGCCGAGGAGCGCGGGAGACGCCGGGCGGCGAGTTCTGGCCGCACCAGGCTGGGGCCGGGCTGGTAATGTAGCCTGCGCCCCAGGTAACGCGCCGATTGCATTAAGCCAGCGCCGGGCTCGTTCTGTCTGGAGCCTGTTAGCACTAATGGAGAGTGACAGCGGGGCCAGGGGTGGGCAGGGGCCGGGGCGCGGGGCGGGCTCGGGGGGCGGCGGGAGCCCAGTTGCTGGCGACTCGCGGGACGAGCGCTCGTGCCCTTTCCGGCGCAGCCGGGCCCGCGAGCAGCCCGGGGTGGGGTGGGCACCGGGCCCTCACCCCGGGTCGGATCGCGACCGGAGAGCGAGACTCCCAGAGGGTGGTCGGAGTTGCGCGCCAGACCCGGCTGGGAGAGCCGGATTCAGTGCCGACGCTGCCACCGCGGCGGCCTCCTGCACTGCCAGCCTGCGCCCCGCCATCAGCAAACCCGGCATGTTGGGCTGGCACAGTGCCTAGGGCCGCACGCACACTGCTGGGCAGACTGTTGAATGGCCTGGGAGGTGTTTGGCAGATTTTGTCTGGCTGTTTGCGGGGTGAAAGGTCACGAAGCAGCACTTACACTAGACAGCTTTATGTTTGGGGCACTCTGGAAAGGCATTTGAGGTTCCTCGCCTCTGAGACTGGCTATTCATTCCCGTGGTAACTCATGCCTGCATGTCTGCTGTGTGCCAGGCACTTTGTAGGCTTTTTGTCTCAGTGGACAACTCAGTCCTGCTCGTGGTGGAGTTTATAATCTGCCGTGGGCAGTGGGGGGGGAAGTGAGCACAATAAGTAAATATGTTGTATGGTATAGGAGGAAAAGTTTGAATGTGGTATTCACTGTAAACTCATTTATGCACTGGCTCACTCCCTCATCCATCCATCCATCCATCCACCCACCCATCC